>NC_141039.2:28542500-28842500 GCF_052040795.2 Danio rerio
GTTTCGTTTCATTCATTCATTAATTCATTCATTCATTCATTCATTCATTTTCTTTACGGCTTAGTCCCTTTATTTATCCGGGCTCGCCACAGCGGAATGAACCGACAACTTATCCAGCACATTTTTACGCAGCGGATGCCCTTCCAGCTACAACCCATCTCTGGGAAACATACACACACACTCATTCGCACTCATACACTACGGACAGTTTAGCCTACCCAATTCACCTGTACCACATGTCTTTGGACTGTTGGGGAAACCGGAGCACCTGAAGGAAACACACGCATTTTTTATGTCAAACAATAATAACTATTTTTAATTATCATATAGCATCTTTCATACATGAAATGCAACTGAAAGTAGCATTGGGCCGATATAAGACTGGATAAAAACATCATGGTTTTACAGTATTGTGATTACTGCTCTAAAATATATTCTTTTTAAATGTCTAGGTAAAAAACAAAACTTTTCTCCACTTTGAACCCAATTTATTTTATTTTAAGAAACCCATTTTGGAAAAGTAAACATGTCAGGCTAAATAATTTAAATGAATCATTGATTTCTGCTGTCTTCATTACGCCCAATTTACATGGGGCTTCAGCGTCAATGCTTGGCAAAGAGTGTGTTTGAAGTTGGTGCTGACGCAATCATCATAGCAGCGTCCGCCAATAAAATTAGTCCACAATCAGCTACTGTCTGAGCTGGTGTATTTGCATACAGCGTTTTGATTGGCTGACCCATCCGTTGGCGATTGAAAAGTTGAAAAGTCCCAACTTCTGCAGCAAGCAATGCCGCTAAAGCAGTGTCGACAAACCCACAATTTAGCTCGGCAACCATTAACAGGCGCGTGCACACATAGGGCTCAACCTGTGCTGTGCACATGCCCTTTTTAGTCTTGGATGGGAAGTGCCCTTCCAAAATGATCTGAAGTGCCCCCGCTACAACCCTTAACCCCCACCCCCCAGCTATTCAGTTTGCGACAACCCCTCCATCTCCCCCCCTACCCATTGCCGCACTCCCCCCCTCGCCCCCCGCTCTTCAGTTCGCGACCCATCAACTGATCCTATATCAACAACCCATACCCCCACCACACCCACCCCCACCCTCTATTTAGTTCGCGACAACGCTGATGCTATGTGTGCATGAGCCGTTAGTTCCAAAAACATTTCATTTCAGATTTATGGCAATTTTAAATGGCATCGTTGGATATTTTTTCTGCTGGAGATACTGTTGTCCTAAAAAACCTTACAACATCATTAAAAAAAAAAAACTTATTAGTACCTTACGGTATACAGCAGAAAACTTTGGCAGTTTTAAAACCCAAACAGTGTATACTTTGAAAATGGTTATCACCCCATGCCTAGCTAAAAATAATAATTAAAATAAATAAGTTAATAAAAATTATTTTTTAATTATTAATTAAAAATGTAACAAGATCATGGGCTTGCTTCAGCAAACACACATATTAGTACAAATTCTGCTTTTTACTGTTTTCACTAAATCCAAGAGTCCAGACACTTTTTCGTGCATGACTGTGTCTGGAGTTTCTATTTAGGAATGACCTCAGAGATGGGCTGCGCTCCACACGCTGCTTCAACTGGACTAACACTTTCAAAATCTCCTTCGTCCACGATGATTGAACGCTGCTGAACAGAAACCAGGTTGTTTCCATCGCGACAGGGAGCATCTGTCCAAATGCACACAGGCGAGTGGGTGCGACGAAACCCGTCACCTGTCGACTGAGGCACGCGTTTTCATTTAACAGAGAACAGAGCTGTCGACAAAAGAAAAACGAAGACCACACGTACCCACAGATAGATGCCACCCATCCACTCACAACAGAAACACTTCCACATGCTGCAATGCCCAGAAAAAAAACACACTCAACACCTTATTAAACCATTGCTTTTATAACTCAAAAAAAAATCAGCAGCTTTTACATGATGGTGCTAGATTTAGAGCTGCAGCATCTTTTTTTTTTCAGCGACAATTATTGTAAATTAATATTTGAGCAGCTACATAATCAAATAACTATAGTTGAAGTCAAAATGATTAGCCATCCTATGAACTATTTTTCTTTTTTAAATATTTCCAAAATGATGTTTAACAGAGCAAGAATTTTTTCACAGTATTACCTATGTATATATATAAAAAACATTTTAAGGTCAATATTATTAGCCCCTTAAGCATTTTATTTTTTTGATTGACTACAGGACCACTGTTATACAATGACTTGACTAGTTAACCTAATTAAAATAGTGAAGTTAACCTTTAAATGACACTTTAAGCTGAATACTAGCACCTTGAAAAATATCTAGTAAAATATTATGTACTGTCATCATGGCAAAGATCAAAGAAATCAGTTATGAGAAATTAGTTATTAAAACTATTATGTTCAGAAACCTGTTGAAAAGAAATATTGTCTCCGTAAAACAGAAATTTGGGGAAAAAATTGAATAATTAAAACTGAACAGGAAGGCTAATGATCCTGACTTCAAATGAATGTCTTTACTGTGCTTGATTCACAACAGCTTGTAATGTTTTATCATTTGGGTGGTAGTGGTAGGTTTTTACTTGAAACATGAGCAGGTCGTTCATGTTTGCATCATTATGTTACATCTGTATCCACACAGGAAGAGTTCTGGCTGTATCGTTTGCAAGGAGCTGTAGGTAGCAAATTAATTATAGCATTTTATGAGAGCTGTTGGAATAAATGGCAGATTGTGAAATGCAATAGAATTCAAAGCAATTAAATTTTTGAGTTGTATAAAATTCTGGGTTCCACACAATTCCTTCATGTTGTCCCAACACAAATCAGTGTTAAGATAACATTTTTTTTTTTTTACAAATTTAAGTGGATTGAACATAAATCAATTAAATTGTCCCCCAAAAATTTCTTGATTAGGCTAATTTAAAATAAGTAATTTGCAGAAGCATTTTTTGAGTGTATAAAATACTGTTATGACAGATATTTAAATCTCTATGTAATTTTTTTAGAGGCTAATACCCCTAAATTTACCTAATGCTGATGTTAATGCAAAAAATTTCAGAACCAAGTATAACAATAATAATTTGCATGCATTTGTACATATGTAGCATGATTTGATGTAATACTTTTTCCCCTCAGTTGGCAGAACCAAATGGTTACTTGAAATGTTACTTGTTCAGAGCACTTTCTCCAGTAAAATTTTTATTTGGGTCAAACTGTCAAGTATGGCTGTATGATAAAGATGATATCAGTATACATTGACCATACACCATTGTCAACAACCCTAAAAAGTTTGGTCTGAAGCGATATGGGTGCAAGTTTGTCATTTCCAATGGACTTGCGCGCAAATAGGCCGACCGCACATGGTGTTGTGACGTATGCGCATTTTCCAGGTGCACCTTGTTGAAAAACATGGAGAACTTTCCAGAATACTGCTTGTGCACCATGGTTGATGCAAATAGAACTACCCAATCTGCATCATACTTTGTATGGGATATACACATTTCAGTTATAAGGGTAGACTAATGGTGCAATCACACTATGCTACCCGCACCGTGCCCCGATTCGTTTGAGAAGTGTGAGTGCTCTGAATCGGGCTCAGGCGCAGTTCAGTTGGCCGGCCCTGACCTGGTTGGAAAAGGTGTGCCAGAGCAGGTTTTGCAATGACGTAGTACGCTTATAGTGTTGATTGCAAATCGCGCCTGAGCCTGAAACTGAAGACATGACGTGACTTTTAGGGGACTGTTTATTGATCATTTTTAATTTTCAAATAACGCAAACTGTCTTAGTTTATTAAAGACAAAACCCCTTGCTGCATGTCAGCTCCATCTTCACGAAACCTCCTCCTAAAACCTGCACACCAGGGCTTTTATGACTTTATGATATTGACATTTATGACCCTCAAAAGTGGTGTATCTGTTCAGCAAAGTCTCTGACTGCATGTCACTGCATCCCAAACTACTAAAAATAATACAAAACGATATAACTAAAGCAATCTCCACTGTGCTGAGAGCGTTTCACTTCCTGTTAAAATGCGGTGGGTAAAAATGCAATGTGAGTGCAGGCCGAGAGGAAGAGGGCATGGAGGACAATCGCATTTTGGCACGGTTCAAGGCAACTGTACCTAATGTGAGTGCACCCTAATTACCTCAGACAAACACAACGCACCCAAACACTGCAGTGCTTTTTACTTTTCTCCATAAACTTGCATCGGAGCTGCAGCAATAGTTTGTCTGTTTGTCGTCTTCTGAGAAAACGGTTGATGGTCACTTAGTTACAAGAGACAACAGGGGAGCACGGGCTCAAAATGCATCGAACATGGTAAAGAAAACCACGCACTTTTCATCTTCAGGTCAGAATAACAACACGTGAAAATGGGTCCGATGGCTAGCAGCAGTGAGGAGTTTGTAGATTAAAAAGGATTTAAGGATGTTGCCAGAGTGGCTTTTTGGTTTTTTTTTTTTTCTTGTGCATCCACCCACTAGCAACCCATCTGAAAGATTTTTTAGCATAGTGGTGATATAGGCATCCAACTTTCTAACAATTTGTTATGTTGTTATATATATTTGAATAATGATGGTTAGTTTCTTTACTTGAAAGCTAAGATTTGATTATCATAATTTGTTTTGTTGACTAAGTTTATGGTTTAGTGTATCATTATTTATGACATCATAAAGTTTGCTTTGATTGTTTTGCGTTTACACTAACATTGCACACACTTTGTGACATTTTATTTATCGAGTCTCTTTAACAATGTTTATTTTATTATAAAGAGATCAGATATGTAGTTTAAATAGTTTTGTTTTTGACTATTAACACTTAGTCTTAGTAATGTTGGTAAATTATTTGTCTTAGTAATGTTGGTAAATAAAAAAGGGGTTAAACAAAAAAATCCTAATACTCCTAAATGAATTGTTAAAAAATATTCAATAACTGTCGATACCAAATGATATGAAACGTGATGTTGTGAATTTTTTTATTTGCTGTATCACCCAGCCATAATTTCAAGACATGCAATCTACAATTAGAAGTACAGTTGGGAAGTACAGTTCCCAGACCAGTGCAGTGATTGACAGGCCACACATACACAGCAAAACATTAGATTCCTTCATAAAGAGGAGCTGCGCCAACTCTCAAAGCACAAATAATGTCTACAAAACAACTGCAATTACATGTTTCAAACAGAGATGGCGACAAAGAGGCAAATCTTACAGACTGCAGCTTTAACGTGACACTGAGCTGTCATAACTATTTTTTTTCCACCATAAAGGAGAAAACATCCCAGACAAAAGCAGCTGCAGCTTGATAAGTGTGAAATGACATTTGCAGATCTCAGACTCCGAACTGTAATAGCGTTTCGTTGAGGCCTGTGCCAGCTGGAGCTCCAAGCTCATGTCAGTCATTGAGATGCAGCTGCTAATGATGGCTTGGGTGGGGTTTGGTTGGTGACATTCAGCAGCAGGATGAGCCAAGCTTCTCACATTAAGCTGTTGATGTCTTTCTTCAGACACCTGTTTTTGCATCATCATTGCCATTTGTGTGTGATAATTCAAATCTTGTATTGATTCTTCAGATGAGCCCCAGCGTGAGGTGTGTTCTATTGATAAAAAAAATGATTTTTCTTTCTTTCTTTCTTTCTTTTTATTTATTTATTTATTTGTTTGTTTGTTTGTTTATATATAAATATCAATAGTTTTGTTTGTTTGCTGTTTTTTTGGCAGGTTTTGACCAGTTTTGAAAAAATAGATAATGCTATAAGTGACAGCAAGTCCCATATCTAAATGAGATTTAAACAATAATGGTATTTGTCACAGTTTATTCCATGGTCTGTTCTTCATTCTTATTATTTGCTGAAAAAAAGGTGTCCTAGGCATTAAATGATCACAAATCTAGTGAAAAGGTGATGATTATGATCATATGGCAATGTAAACTCTGCCAGTTTTTGAAATTAACTACCACATTTATTTACAAACGTGAGTCCTGATATGTCCCGTTCACAAAGCAGCTTATGGTGAAAACTGCAAGTCCCCTTGAAATCAAAATAAAGTTGTTGTTTTTTTTTAGATGTTAGTTTCAGTATGTCAGTCTTAAGGATATATATATATATATATATATATATATATATATATATATATATATATATATATATATATATATATATATATATATATATATATATATATATATATATATATATATATATATATATAAGCTAGTGGTTTACCTGAATATGTTTGCAAATATTTAGGAACCTTCTAAGTGGACATTCTTGTTTCTTGTCTTTAAGCTGCTAGTTTAGCTAATTACATTTTAGTCATGAAAGCTCTGAAAGCATGTGTCTGTGACCAATATGTGAACTCTGGTGGGCAGTAGCAGACTCCGAAATCAGATGCGGATTCAGAGTTCCACATAGGGTGGTTATTAATTAGCAAATAATAATACAAAAAGTATAAATAAATATTATGAACGCGAACATTAGGTGAACAGATTACACTGTAAACCCTCCTAACAACATGCTACATGGTGAGATTTGCAGTGATATGCAATTTGGCTGTTTGCACCAGACGAAACACGGCAGAAATTTAAATAAAGCCATTCAGAAGCACAGAAAACTGCACTTAATACACTCCAAAGAAGTGGTAAAGTTTATTATCTTATTAATACGTATTAAACCTCTTTAACAATATTAAATGTGCATGCTGTCTCACTGATATTTGTTGGCTTGCACAGTTCTAAATTTCAAATGGTATTTTTTATTTTCAAGATCTGAGGTAAACTATCTGATGCTGCTTTCAGTATTATGGCTATAAATGTCATGTAAAATGGCTTACAAACTCACATTATTAGCATTTAACACTGAATAAAGCACATGAGGCGTACCTGAGGCAGGGCTCGAAATAGCGACCATTTTGGTCGCATATGCGCCCGAAAATTAATCTATGCGATCTCATAATATATATGGGAGCATTAGTGCGACTGCAGATAATGGTTGTAGTGCGACCTGTTTAGATTTTTTCTAAAAATGTGCTGAATCGCTTTTCCCTGCCGCTATATTGGTTTATATAAGCTGTCAATCACTCAAGGTATTCCGCTGTCAGATGACAGGGAAGGAGCTTTTATGACCACGGGAAATGCAAACGGCTGAAGTGTGAAAACTTAAATCACACAGGTTTGCAAACCCCACCTAAAGTTGAGGCGCAGATGAGAGCGATCATGACATGTGGTGAATATTGATCCGCCAGCTGAGATCAGTCGAGTACGTGCTTCGGAGAAAGCGCCCGAATCTCGATGCGTTGCGTTCACTGCGTGTTCAGCGCAAATGTCCACTAAAAGTCAAATCTAATACTGTACATATCATCGCCAAAGAAGCTCGACTTTACTAAGTTTACACTGAAACTGTGGCTCATAACAAACAGCGGTATTGCGCCGGTGGTCATCGCAAGAATCCTGCTCTGCCTGCTCATAAATTGGGTCGGCTGACTCGCCTGCTTTTCCACTAACACAGAAAAAATGGAGATCAGCTCAGACTGAACATTTAAATTGACACAAACTGAAACCAAAACTTTTAAAGATTGATAGAAGTGAGACTTTACTTACTTTCTTTTGTTTATTTTATTCTTTTTTGAGGTGTATATATATTTTTATTTTTATTTTTTTGTTACTGATGACTGTTTTGCAGCTTTCAGCCTTGAATTTAATTATTTATTATAATCTTTTGTTTGTTTTGTAGCAGAAATATTATTTATTAAACTGACATGCATATATAAACAGCAGTACAAAATAAATATTTCTTACTGCAATGCTTCATTTTTGTTTGATGCAAACTATACATTTATTTTTTATAAAGTAACAGACTTTTTATAGCAGATAGCTTGCATTCAAGCGCATTCAAGGCAGCATGATGATGACAAATGTAATTCATTGTTACTATTATTGTCATTTTCATCATCATTAATATTTTATAATTATTTGACATTCATTTTGGAATTATTGCACACAAATATCAATGTCATCTCAGCATTAGTTATAGTTGTTTCTGGTTTTTGTTAGTCATAATTGATGTTGTTTTAAAATACAATAAATCCCCTAAAATAAAATTTGCATCATTTTTGGTGGGTGCTCCTAAATTTTTTCTGGTGCTCCTAAATTTTTAAAGTTGGGAGCACCGGTGCTACCAAGTAAAAAAGTTAATTTCGAGCCCTGCGAGGTGATCATTCTCAGTTTATCCTGCTGTTCAGCTGCAAGAAATAGAAGCCTTTCTAAAATATAAATTAGAGATGTTGGTTAGGACAAAAATTTGGAAAATATTCCTTCCATCATGTGCCATTTCTTTTATTTAGAACATGATTTAAATCAGCCTTTAGGCTCAATACTCAGACTCACTCCTGTTGGTGCCATCAATCTAGCAACCTGCGATTGCGTGTGTTTTAAACCAGGTGTTCAATACCTAGTTCAACCACTGGGTTCCAAACTTACATACTGCACCTGTAACCCTTCAAGAAGCTATTTCTATTATCGCTTGTGCTCAACCACTCTCAGTGACAGAGCTGTGATAAAAACAAAACACTGTTGTTGGCTGTTTTTTTTAAAGGAGGAGGAGCTATTCTGTCTTCATTTTTCAGTTCATATTACGTCAAATATTAACCAAAAAGTATGAAAGTCGGTTCATATTTCATTAAAGTCCACTCGCTTTCAAATTTCTGGCCTCATTACTGATGTATCCTGTAATCTCTGTCATTTATAACGTATGATAAGCATGTTTGTGACTCACGTTTAGGGGGTCATTGGGCAAACGCCGGTGGTTTCAATCATTTCCGATAAAAGAGCCCATCTGTTCCCTACACGGGCCCAGAGTGAACGAATGGTAATTGTGCTCGGTTGTTGAGACATGTAGAGTTTGTCACCCCCGTTTCAGAGGAGTGTTTGTAAACAAAAGGTGACTGGCACACAAATGCAGCCATTGGGTTTTCTGGTCTTTGCCAAACCCTTTAAAGACCCATGAGAGGCTCAGAGAAAGGAGAAGAGGTGCCTTCTGTGCAAACCGACAGTCTGGAGTTCCAGTCAGATCTGATTGGAGGTGTAATTCATCAGAGCCACTCGCCCTTCTGCCACCTGAGCTCAGTCCTGGGTCAATGGCAAATTGCCTAGTGCATGCCTGGTATGTTCTGATTACAGAGAAGCTTTCCGTAACAACAGATTTTCTTCATTATAGATGCCATTATAAGGTCAGTGGGTACATGTTTGCAGATTCTTGGCTCTTTAAATATTAAAGATGGACTAATGGAAAATTCTGGCTGATTTGATAAGCTCATTATCATTGTCATGACTAATTAATAATTATATTATATTATATTATATTATATTATATTATATTATATTATATTATATTATATTATATTATATTATATTATATTATAATGTGTCATATTATATTATAATGAAAAATAAAATGCAGGATATTCATCAATATCTTTTCAAATTTCATTTAAACATCATTGTTTAAAATATATAAATAAACAATAATTAACTAAACAATATTAATTTTGAGATTTGATCAATATTAAATAGTACATTTTTTTTTACTTTATGAAAGATTAGGGTGGGCTAGTATTATATTTATACCAGTAATTGTTTTCATGTTATGGTTGATAAATAAAAATTATATTATATATTTTGTGTAGTTTAAATTAAAAGCAAAATTCATAACCAGAAATTAATTTAGACATCGCAGTGTAAGAATATAAAGTATGAAAATTGGACATTAGATTTAAGAATCGGCAAAATAAATGACCAATGTTGTTTTATTCTTAGGGTTTATTAAATATTAGGGATAGACTAGATTTAAAATATGCTGATAATTATTTTCATGTCGTGCTCCATATTATAATATAAATATTAGGTATATAATATTCATTCATTCATTCATTTCATTTTCGGCTTAGCCAAAAAAATTATCCTTATGTTATTTAAAAAGCAAGCAATATATTTAACAGTATATGGAAACTATTAGATTTGCAAAAGATTGCAATTATAAGTGTTATTTAATTATTTGTGCCAAGGGATGGATTAGTATTTAACATATAGTCTTTTGTTCAAATTATAGTCGTTAATAGATGATTTTTTAAACATGTTTCATCCAATGATTACACAAAAATCATTAGTGTTCTTTAAGCATTAGATGTTATCAACTGTAAATATACACTCGTCGGCCACTTTATAAGGTACACCTCTCTAACTGCTCGTTAACACATTAATCACATGGCAGCAACTAAATGCATTTAGGCATGTAGACATAGTAGAAACGATCTGCTGCAGTTCAAACCGTGCATCAGAATGATGAAGAAAGGTGATTTAAGTGACTTTGAAGGTTGCATGATCTACTGGGATTTTCACGCACAACCATTTCTAGGGTTTACAGAGAATGGTCCAAAAACAGAGAAAATATCCAGTGAGTGGTAGTTCTGTGGGTGTCATTGCCTTGTTTATGCCATAGGTCAGAGGAGAATGGCCAGACTGGTTTAAACAGATAGAAAGGCAACAGTTACTCAAATAACCTCTCGTTACGACCGAGGTATGCAGAAAAGCATCTCTGAATGCACAACACATCGAACCTTGAGGCGGGTGGGCTACAGCAGCCAAAGATCAGACCGGGTGACACTCCTGTCAGCTAAGAACAGGAAACTGAGGCTACAATTTACACAGGTTCACCAAAATAGGACATTGGAAAAACGTTGCTTGCAAGTCTCGATTTCTGCTGCGACAATCGGACGGTAGGGTCAGAAATTTGGCGTCGATAACATGAAAGCATGGATCCATCCTGCCTTGTATCAATTGTTCAGCTGATGGTGGTGGTGGTGTAATGGTGTGGGGGGTATTTTCTTGGCACACTTTGGGCCCATTAGTACCAGTTGAGCATCGTGTCAACGCAACAGCCTACATAATAATTGTTGCTATTCATCACTTTATGACCACAGAAAGATTCGCATTATGGATTTGCAGCTGACAAATCTGCTCCAGCTGTGCGATGCTATCATGTCAATATAAACCAAAACCTCTAAGGACTATTTCCAGTAAATTGTTGAATCAATGCCATGAAGAGTTAATGCAGTACTGAAAGCAAAAGCGGGTCCAACCTGGTTAGGTGTACCTAATAAAGTGGCCGGTGAGTGTAAATGTAAAATACAGGAAATACGCATGCACATATTCCAAAACTGTCCAATAGCTACAAAACAAACAAGCAAAAACACATTGCAGCAACTACTACCCTATTAAATAAGCTGTTTAAACTTCATTAAATACTGTTGAATCAACTTTACATAGAATAATACTAAAAGGTAACAAATTGTCCAAGGCTGTTGATGTCTTTTAGGGAAAGTCTGAATCGAAACCCATTTTATGTATGAAGTCTCTCTGTCTGTGCGACATGAATGTGCTTAGTTTTCTTTTCACAAAGATTGTTTCAAGGCCGTGCCGATGATGAATGTAGCATGCTAGTCAAACATTGCTCAGCCGCCCACCTAGCAGGTCTAATTAACTCAAAGTTTCTGTTTTCTCTGAAAGCTTGAGGCTTTTCCAGTAAATGTAGCAGTGCATCATTAATTCTGATGGTATGACGCTGGACAGCTATTCATCACAAGGAGAAATGAATGACATTCCCAGTGCATTAGAGCATCAACCACCTTGAAGACAGAGAATGCAGAGGACAGGATGAATATGCTCCCTTACAGTAGTACTGACATAGCTCGGCTACACGATAACAGACGGTTAAATTTATCTCTCCTACGTGCCTGGACACGCTTGTCACAAAGGCTTTTCTTTAATCAGGATCTGTCACAGGACTTTATTAAGAGAATGAAAACTGACAGCTCGGTGGCTGAGGGATGAGAGGCATCAGTTTTGGCCAGGTTTATGTTTTTATTTCATCTGAATTGTGTTTGATAAGGCTGAACATTTCATGACAAATCAGTTCACATGAAAATGTTTGAGTTAGCACCCACTTACATACTCATTCCGCACTTTTTTAAATCAGCTTGAGTTTTTCTATTGCTGAACAAATTCTTCTGTTTTGATAAATGTTGGTAAATATCTGTTCAGCATCGATATCGCAATTTGCTTATCCGCAATAGTCACATGGCAAGATATGCAATTTTTAGTCTGAATTACAGCAGGAGCTACAGAATTGTATTTAATTACTGCATTCATTAAGAATTTATACTTCATATTTTTGTGTTGTTTAAATCTACATTTCAAAGTGAAAACAATATTATTTTACCTACCCCACTGGCAGAAACTTTTAGTTGTTTTAAGGAAAAACTCTTCCTTTTGACTTATAAGTTAAAAACAAAACAATACTTGATCTAAGAATTTTGATATATTTAGACAAGACAAAGCAAAGTAAAAACCTATTTTGGCATTGTGACTATTCCGTTTCTGTACCTATATAAAGTTAGACTCACCAGAAAAACTATCTTGTAAAAACTGTATTCAAATAGGAATATTTATTGCAGAAAAATAAAATATAGCAATATCAGATTTGTCCAATATCGTGCAGCCCTAGTTGGTGTGGTAGCCATTTACTTGCTGGGCAGGACCCTAGACTGTAAAATAATACAGACGTAGTTTCTGTGATGTGACCCATAGCTTTCTGAAGAAGGCAAATAAAGCTACAAGTGCGCATGGCCAATCGTTGCCATTTAGTTTGCGCGTCTTCACACCGACCGGGGTTAACCAAAAAATGGCAAAGAGGCAGGGCATGAGCGGAGCTACAGGTGCCTGTTAGCATTTTGCTCAGACTGGCTTTTTTGGGGGGAGAAACGCATAATACTTCATTACCTGCAATTTCATTTGTGTTCTGAACTCTTGTGCTTGGTTGTACACTATAACAATAAAGTGTTTAGTCTTTTAAAAACACTGCTGTAACACATTGAGCCACTAAGCATTGTTCTTATGACGTTTTTCTACAGGAGGAAAATGCAAATTACTTCCAAATACTTTAAACATAGCCTGTGTTATTAAATGCAAGGCATAACACTGTATGACGTTTCAGATGACTGTAACTTACAACTAATTAATCTTTCAGTTTCTGGAGTGCATTCAAGAAAATTATAAATGATAAATGATCTTAAATAAAACAAATACCTTTATAGATATGATTTATAAGTATATAATTTCACACACCTGGTAAATGGAGGACACTTGAATGGTTTGTGAGCACAATTAAGTGCACAGCATGTCATATTATCTGCTAATTGTAAGAAATAACTCCAAAAGGCAATTGGCTGTGTAAAGCCACATAAAACAAAACAAAAATATAATGGATATGCCGAGTTCAGCGGCTAATCAGCAGGAATGATGTGACGCGACCAGTGAGACCTAGCTACCACTCAAGTGGACATGTATGCAGACTCAATATAATGTAATATAAATGAATCAATAAAAAATTACCCCCTCACAGTTGTCATGAAGTTTAATATTAGCTATATACACCTCTTACGGTCCCTAGTTTAAATACCACTCGTGAACCAAAGACAACGTAACACAAATAAACAATGGCCAAATTTCTCCAGCTACAGTAAATTATTTATTAACATAACATAACCAGCAAAACCCAACAACATAATAAACAACAAACAAGCTAACCTAAAGCTGGTTGGAACGTCCCACTCCAAACAGAAATCAAAAGGAAATATAAAGAAGAACACAACAAAAAAGCCGTCAAAAACTGTGGTGGCGTGAAGGAATGAGGGATTGCGAGAAGTCTGCTTCTGTCTGTTTTAAAGGCCTGATGCCAAATCAACCAATAGAAAACTAAAAAGGGAAAAAAGACAAACAAGATCAATCGAAAGTAATAATTAAGGGCAGGCGTGAACGCCACACACAACACCAAAATAAGTTTTTTAATCAGGCTGTTAACACCTTTTTCTGCTGTAAGGTTGGCCGTTTTAACACTGGGGTCATTAGAAATTGCTCTAACATGGAGCTTGGCCTAGAGGAATTTTTAAAAAATTGCAGTTTCAGTTACTTCCGTATTAGCTTCACGAGGGAGGGCGGGATGTTGCCGCTTGGACAAGGACTAGATACTAGGGGAGAGCAGGGACGAAAGTAACATGTTATGAAATTAAAAAAAGCAATTTTCTCAGAGCCTTGACAACATTTCGGTTCAAGTTCAAGTTGCCTTTTAATGTCATTTCAAGAATATACAGTGCAGGATACAGTGAAACGAAACAATGTTTCTCCAGGACCAAGGTGCTATATCAAACAACATAAATGTACAACATGACACAGGACTGTGCACTACTATAAGAAAGGCTAGAGCAGGGGTGCCCAAACTCAGTCCTGGAGGGCCGGTGTCCTGCATATTTTTGAAGCAGCTAATCAAGCTTATTCTAGGTATACTAGAAACTTCAAGGCAGGTGTATTGAAGCAAGTTGGAGCTAAACTATGCAGGACAGTGGCTCTCAAGGACCGAGTTTGGACACCCCTGGTCTAGAGAATGAAATAAAATAATATAAAGTGAGATAAAAAAAAATGTATGAAATAACTATGAATAAGAGCGCAATGTGTGGTTTGTACAACATGCAGTGCAAATAAGACAGGACAGACAGGAAACAGTAATGCCGACCAGTACACTGTGGATATTGAGCAAATGAAGCAGATATAAATACTGTACATGTAAACATTTATCAATGAGGTAGAAATGTTGTACAGAGCAGTGTGGAAATAGCATTTGTGCAAATGTTGCTGTCATCATTGTCCATTTATTTGTGTGTGTGTGTGCGTGTGTGCGTGTGTGTGTTCAGTTTCTTCATGTTTAGAAGTCTGATGGCTTGTGAGAAAAAACTGTTGCACGGTCTGTATGTGAGAGCCCGGATGCTTCTGTATCTCTTTCCAGACGGCAGCAGAGTGATGTGTTTGTGTGAGGGGGGTTTGTGGTCAGCCACAATGCTGGTGGCTTTTCGGATGCAGCAAGTGGTGTAAATCTCCATTACAGATGGGAGAGCAACTCCAATGATCTTCTCAGTCGTCCTCATTATCCGCTGTAGTGTCGTGCGATCCGATACGGTGCAGTTCCCAAACCAGACAGTGATGCAGCTGCTCGGGATGCTCTCGATGGTTCGTCTGTAGAAGGTTGTGAGGATGTGTGGTGGAAGATGAGCTTTCCTCAGCTTCCTCAGAAAGTAGAGAAGCTGCTGGGCCTTCTTTGTTGCATCAATGTGTACCGCTGTTAAGTCCAGATATACACTTAAAAAATGCCTTTTGCTGCCTGATCAAACTACTTATTTAAAATTTTAAAAGATTTTAAACATCATAGTTTGGGGCAACATGAAGGAATTGTGTAGAACCCAGCATGTTTTACAGTGTAAAAAAGTTGTTTATAATAGTTGTTTACAATATTTACTACTATCAATATTTGTCGGTTTACACTACTAGCGGCATGCAGCAACAAACCATCAAGCGACCATTCATTTGAATGGAGAGCTAGCAACTTCCAGCAATCTCCAGCTACATGAGCGACAGCGACAAAGTTGAGAATGCTTCAACTTTATGCAAATGAGGTGCAAACAATCAATACAGTCAGTGTAATTTTTGGGTTGTAGACCTACATAGAACAAATAAATAGCCACAATGACAGAGCATCTTAGTAATCAAGGGTTATATGTACCGTTACAGTTTATATGTAGTCCTTTGCCTCCACATTGTTTATTTTCAGCAGCAAGAAAACTCATTCGCTGTCGATGAATGTCATTCGTAAATGTTACCCAAGCAACCTGAAGGTGGGAACGCCCACTAGAGACTTCAATTGCCAGCCAATGGTGAAAGGCAGCTACAAAGTCGCCGCTAGCGTGAATAAGGCATTACCCTCAATGTCATTCAGTAGTCTCCTGATGCTATCATCCAGGTTCAGTATTTTGCCAGACTTCCTGTAGGGTCCTGCAGGTTTTTAGTCAATTATGTGAACAATTGTGGTGTATAAGTGTAATTTGCTATCTGTTTAATACCCACTAGTAAAATATAGAAGTTTCTATCTGGTGTCTTAATTATTCTTTGTTTGTCTGTATGTTGTTATTGTTTTTAGGACAATGAGTAGATGTGTTTATTGTGGCTGTGTTATTGATTTGCTAATTAATAAAGGCCCATCTCCGCAGATTTGTGCTGTCAGCTTTCATCAAAACTTCAGATCTGCTCTGATGTTCTTTGAACACTGAAATCTCAATTCCAGTCCTCACCAAGATTATGATTTGGAAACTCAATATTGTATTAATGTCACCAAGCCTTATTGGAATGGCAAGCCGTTCTAACAATGAAGCAATAACATGTTCTGATATATATTTTTATGCTTTAAATAACCTACTAGTATCTTTTCCATTACTTTCTAGTACTTGCTTATTAGCTATACAATTGTTTATTCCTAATTAATAGTACATATTGTTTAGGTGCTGTTACTTTGTACTTATTTATTACACTGAACTGGACATTTAGGTCCAATCCCAATTTTACCCCTTACCCCACCTCTAGTTTTGCGCATTCACATGAAGGGGTAGGGGTGTCCCAAGTCTCATTGGCTTGAAGGTGTAGGGCTAAGGGGAAGGGCTAGAAAGCCCTTGAAACTGAGATTTTTCAGGACCAAACATAAGGGGAACCAAAATTTCCCAGAATACACCCTCTACAATGCCAGCTTTGCTGCACACGAGCCAGGAAATGCACAAATTAGTATTTTTGTCATTTTTACAAATTTTTTACAAACATGCATATGTTTTAATACATTTATAACCACCTTCATGCTTTACCGTCATGCTAAAATAAAAAAAAAAAAAACGTTAAATTTCGCTATCTATAATCCATAATAATGGCTCCTCTATAGCAGTCCCACAAAATACTTTTACATCTGTCACTCTATGACACTGGAATATCCGGTCAGAAAAGTCTAGTTGTTGGGAATTATCTTTTTTTATCTAATTAACTTTAATTATTTCTAATTAACTTTAATTATTTTTATCTAATTAACTTTTTTTTTCTGTTTCAAGGGTAAAAGGGCTTGGGGTAAAAAATAGAATTGGGATTGGACCCAAGATTATAACATACATATTAAAAACTTAGGATGAGTGCAAATGACTACTAGTTAAAAAATCTAGTAACTAGTATGTTAGCATCTAATGAATAATTGCTGTTAACTATTAAAGGTACTGTTGTATAATTAATACAATCTACTGTAGTTTCTATTTATTATATATCTGTTAAAACGAATTGGTGTCTATTAAATACTAACAATGAATAAGTATCTAATAAATAAAAAAGTTATCTAATGAATAAATACAAGTATGTCATAAAAGTTAGCATCAATTTAACAAGGTATCATGTACTTTATTAAAGCTAATAAATATATCTAATAAATATAGTCCAAGGAAAGTGGTAGTATCTATTGGTATTGGCAATAAAATAAGTACTAGCAGGAAAATACGCTTCTAGATTAACTGTGAAAATAGCTTGCCATAATATGAGTAATTTTGATATGTTGGAGCACAGCCTGGCATCTACAATAAGGAGCCCTTTAAAACAACGCTGACAACACAACACTCCCCCAAACATTAATCTGTCAACACTGACTTATATAAATATGAGATTTGGTTAGCCGCATCGGCATATAAAAGCTCATTTATGGCCTGGGAACACAATTACTGTGGAGGAGGAGAGTGCTTGATGTAAAAAATTACATTAGACTTTTTTTGTTCTTGGTAATATTGTTTAGTTTGTTTGTTTTATTTCAAGATCTCACAGGAACTGCCAACATGACATGTCTGGCATAGATTTATAGATCTGATTTAATTGTTTTACCTTTGGAGGCCATTTAAGGTCTACTCTTTTAGATTTATCCATCTATGAGAATAAACATGCAAAAATAGCTGTTTTGGTGAAGTGACTCAATCTGACGGTGACAGCGTAGAGAAAAAAAAGAAAGAAATCTAGAGCAAAACAATGAGAGGTCATTTTTATGTCATTCATGTCCAGCCCTGTCTTCATGCATTACATGACTACGAAGGAAAAACAAGGCTATATCAAATAGTTCCCAGTAGAAATGAGAGGTTCTTTCTGCCACAAGCATTTAAGGGCATGAAGAGATTCTATTGGATCGTTTTATAAAAAGGGGGTTGACATGATTGCTAGCTTTGGCTAAAGTCTCATAGTTTTTAGTTTTTTTTTTTTTTTAGTTTTTTTTTTGGTCAGAATAGCTTGCTACTATATTTATTATTGCAGTGTGGGGAAGATTTTTTTATGTTATAGGGGTCCATTAATTTGCTCAAAATAATGTAAGACGAATATTATTATTAAGTATTTGTTTTTACAGTTTTTTCCTGTCCTGAATATGACATATTGAATATGAAAATATATTTATAGCAGCTAGGCCTGTCATGATATTAAATCTTTGTTGCATGATATATTGCATGACAATTCATTGCAATAAATTATATTATTTTCTTTTTAAAATCAATGGATGTCACTGGTTATATAATGCAAGTATGAACATAATGGCATCATAATGGAAGTGCACTCTTTTTTTATTCTCAAGGATAATTGAGAGTATTCTCAATATTTAATATAACTATTGCAACTTTAATAAATAAGCATTGCAATCAGAATGGGAAAACATATATATCCTAAACAAATAAATAAAAAATATGAACAAAAAGTGCATGATACCAAAAACTAGGGGAAAAGTAACATGTTTACCAAAGTCAATTTAGATTTTAAAACACAAAGGCACAGGATACTAAACAGGCCACATCCTCTACCACAGGGTTTCTCAATCTTTTGCAAGCTTAATTTACCATCACTTCACGATTGAAATGTGACACTGATTTCATACAGGGTTTATACAGGCACAGCCTAATGAAAATCAAGGATTTTTAAGCACTTTTTCAGCACCTACTTTTATTTTGAAACTGACACGCAACACATTGAACACCTGAAATGTATTCTCAGCAGCCCAAAAAACATCGCATAGGAACTATCTATTGATTTATAAAAAAAAACAACAACAGTAAAATATAATAATTAATAAAGAATATATTAATAATTTATAATATAATAAAACAAGACTGACAAGCAATGTATTGAAAACCTAAAATGTCTTCTCAGCATATTATAAAAATACTGCATAGGAACTATCTATCGATTTATACAAAAAAAAAACATTAATAATAATAATAATAATAATAATAATATAATTAATTAATCGTATATTAATAATATAATAAACCTGCACTAAATGTGCTTGTGAATTGTTTTATTTTGTTTGTTAATGTTCTCTTACAGAATGAAAAAGAACAGAATACTTGTACTTAAGTTATAATTACACAGACAATTACACTGCTAAAATAACAAATAAAAAAGTTTTAGTAAATAATACTAATACTTTACAAATTACTCTTTTAAAAACTACTTTGAGTACTAGTTAATTACTTTTGGGAAAAAAATCAGATTTTCATTATGGCCCTTTTTAAGAATAAAATTATTTAAATGGTTTAATTGCTTAAATCACAAGGCTACATAGGAATTAGCACTAACATAGGAATAAATTTGGTGTTTTCTTTACATAATCTACACTGTTTTTCTTATTTGCTCATAATTGTCTATACAATATTTTATTGATCTCAAACTGAAATAATTTTACAAAAAAGACAAGAACACTGTCAATAAAAAAATAATAAAACAAATGACTTTGTTTTACTTGAGGTATTTGAAATATGACGACACTATATTTCCCAAAGCAGTGTTTTAAGATTGTTTATTTTAATAAACAGATTGCTTTGACCTGTAATGCTTTAAGACAGATAAGGATACCGCTATTATGTATAAATCACATAAATACCTCATCTATAAACATTTTTAGCATTACTCTTTTGTCGTAAAGAAAAAAAAAAGTTCCACCTTTGCTAAAAGTTTTTGTAGGCTAATACAGCCAAATAAATCTGTTTGCATTGTCACCGGTCATGCATTGATATAATACTTGATAGATTTTGACTAAGTTTAGTCAAGAAGCAAAGAGAAATAATTTCTACTTCTAAGAGAGAGATTGTATACAGTCTGAGTGCATACAAGTATGCCCGCGGTTTAATTATACTCTTGCTAATAACATAGACATCTCTATAGTGAAAACACCCAAAAAGCATTATTCCAATAAAACATTTGTTTTTAGTTGTTATTTTCTGCCACTGTTGTTGTGCCACTGTGTTTCATGCAAAACTAGACAAGGTCGACTGTGATCGGTCACTTTTCATGTCAGTCAAATCCCAGTATATTTTATATTTTATATAAACTTTTAAAAATATATATTATATATTTTTGATGTAGCAGCGAGAATAGATCCGATTAATCCGAACAAAGATCACAAATTTGCACTTTTCTTTTAAGTTTTTCCTCCCATCCTGTACCCTACACCCCCACCACCGACCACCCCTATTTTTATATGAATGTTTCCACATGCATTTTGTGGAAACCATGTTTTTATTAGGAATCATCGATGAATAGAATATAAAGGAAAACTGTATTTGAATAAGTTAATCTGTCCTTGCTAAAAAAAAAAAAAAAAAAACTTAAAATCTTTCTGACCCCAAACTATGCATGAAATAACTAGAAAGCATTTTACATTTACCAAGTAACTTTTGTAAAAATAGTAAATACAGAGCATCTAATACCTCATTTCACAATGCAAAATGTAGTACATAAATAAATATTGCTTATTGTCAACTAAATTTTTTTGCTTTTTTGTCTGATTTAAAATATGTCTATATCAATATATAATATATATATATGTGTGTGTGTGTGTGTGTGTGTGTGTGTGTGTGTGTGTGTGTGTGTGTGTGTGTGTGTATGGTCACACTTTACAATAAGGTTTATTAGTTAAGGTTAATTAATGCATTTACTAACCTGAACAAAAAATAAACAATACATTTACTACTGTATTTGTTCATGTTAGTTAACTTTATATATATTTATATATTTTTTATATATATCATGCAGTGTATATATAACATTGTGTAATGAATAAATACTGTTTAAGAAAAAAAATTGCAGTAGGAGTGATTAGTTGTTTACTTTTTTTTTTGTCATTGAGCTTGAGTGATTGGCACTGACGCCTCACAGCAAGAAAGTTGCTGGTTCGAGTCCAGTTTGCTGGGCCAGTTTGCATGTTCTCTCAGTGTTCACATGGGTTTCTTCTGGGTGCTCTGGTTTCCCCTATAGTCCAAAGATATGTGATAAAGGTGAATTGAATAAGCTTAATTGTCTGTAGTGTGTGTGATTTCGAGTGTATATGGGTGTTTCCCAGCCATGGGTTGTGCCTTGAGGGTATATGCTGCATAAAGCAAATAGTTGGCGGTTCATTCAGCTGTGGTGAGCCCTGATAAATAAAGGGACTAAGACGAAGGAAAATGAACGAATGAATGAATTATTGAGCCTGAATCAACAATTATATGCATTTGACTGGGCTGCAATTTTGATTGCCTGTTGATTAGTGGAATGAGGTGTGGAGATTTTCCCTAATTAATTTGTCCCCCAGTGATTATGACCAGATGACCACCGGAAGAAACAGGTTACATCTACAGCAATCCAGATGTTTTCAAATCTGCATTCTTGTATCAAAACACTTCCCATTCACACTAAACCACTTTGCATGTTCGTCCACATTGAAACATCAGAAAGTTATGTTTTTTTTTTTTTTTTACAAATTATAATATCTGCTCACTATTACAGCTTATAATTAAAACTACCTAAGATGAAAGATAAAATACTCTTGTTCTCTACTGCAGTTCTGTCAATTTATTAACAGAATATCATACAATTTACTTGTGTGCTGGTTGTATTTGATCATTATTCCATGTTTGGTCTAATTTGCAGTGCCCCTCATATTTTGCAGGGAAAAAGAAGATTGTACAAAGAAAAATGTATTTTTACCAAACTTTATATGAAGTAGTGAAATAGCATAAGCAGACAAACACAGTATTAACACACATATTTATATAAATAAATCATATAAATCACACATGTCCAGTATAAATTGGACATACATATTTAGAAATACAAAATTTAGATAAATATTTCATTATAATTCAATTTTAAATAGCTGGTAATAAAATTACATTGACATCCAAAAAGCATTTTAGATTTCCCAAATGATTACTTTAAATCATAATGTAATTTAATTGAATCCTTAAGTAATCATGGGTTATTTTTAACAAATAAGGAAAGTTGTTTTTTTTTCAGTTTTTTAGAAAAAAAAACTGCATACAATCTGTTTTATTAATAACTCACTTCTCCATCATAATGAGACGACAGAGAAAGACATTTTGCAAATGCATTTCTTTACTTAAAAACCTAAAAAAGAACACATCATCTCAATACTGTCTATGCCTTATTTCAACAACATATTTATTAGCATTGATTGATTCAATGTCCAATCTGAAGAAAGCATTTTGAGGTAAATTGCTCCTTATCTTTATCAATTATCTTTATTAATCATACTTTCAATATTCCTACTAATTTAATTTAAAAATGTGATACTTGACTTTGCATTCATTGAAAATGAACATATGAATCATACCTGAAATAAAATGCTGTAAAGTCAGACGATAGCTTTGTGTGCATTACAGATGAACTTGAGGTCTATATTCATTCGAAATGTTGGCGCAGTAATGCAAGTTCATGGTCCAATTGGTTATGAGCAGATTATTCTTTCAAGTCAATCTTAAATTAATAATTTCTTTTGTTTAACTAAACCAAGGTGAATGAATCACAAACAGGATAGATCAGAGGTGTTTCCTTAAAGCGTCATTAGCGAACTGTGGTTGTTAAACTGCACTGGCCCTGTCAGTGTCAGCGATTCTTTTGTACAGATCACATCTCCAAAGGATTATCAGTAAAAAAATTCATTTAAAGTTTGGTCCATTTATTAAATAAATCTATTGTATAACTTGGGGAACTGTCCCAGTTGTTTTGGCTAATTTTGTTGTCACAAAACACCATTCATTTGTTTTATATAGTTTAAGTATTTTAAAGTATTCTAAAGTATTTTGATTAAGTTACTAAACCCAAGTAATCTAACCAAATGCATTAATAATTACTTTTTAAAGCATGTATTTATGGAGCCAGATCAGTCTCAAAAATAATACATTTACAATTCACATTCACAAAATTTAATTTGGAAATGCACAAATCCAATTCATAAATTCAAAACACAATTCATAAATGCCCAAATCCAATTGGTAAATTCAAACACGATTCATAAATGGACAAATCCAATTCATAAATTCAAAACACAATCCATAAATGCGCAAATCCTTTTCGTAAATTCAACGCACAATTTATACAGTAAAAGCACAAATCCAATTCCTAAATTTGAAACATGATTTATAAAAGCGCAAATCCAATTTGAAAATTTAAAACACGATTCATAAAAGCACAAATCCAATTCTTAAATACAAAACACAATTTATAAATTTGCAAATCCAATTGGTAAATTCAAAAAACGATTCATAAATGGACAAATTCAATTCATTGATTCAAAACACAATCCATAAATGCACAAATCCTTTTCGTCAATTCAAAATACAAATCATAAATGAGCAAATCCAATTAGTAAATTCAAAACACGATCCATTAATGAGCAAATCCAATTCGTAAATTCAAAACATGATTTTTAAATGTGCAAATCTAACTGGTGAATTCAAAACACGATTCATAAATAACCAAATCCAATTTGTAAATTTAAAGCACAATTCATAAATTAGCAAACCCAATTCGTAAATTCAAAGCCCAATTCATAAAAGCGCAAATCCAATTCGTAAATTCAAAACACAATTCATTAAGGCACAAATCCAATTCATAAATTCAAAACTTGAATCATAAATGCGCAAATCCATTTCGTAAATTCAAAACACGATTCATAAAAGCACAAATCCAATTGGTATTTTCAAAACACAATTTATAAATACACAAATCTAATTTGTGATTTTAAAACACAATTCCTAAATGTGCAAATACAAATCATAAATTCAAAACACAATTTATAAATGTGCAAATCCAATTCGTAAATTTAAAACACAATTTATAAATGTGCAAATCCAATTCGTAAATTTAAAACACAATTTATAAATGTGCAAATCCAATTGGTAAATTCAAAACACGGTTCATAAATGCGCACAGCCAATTCGTAAATTCTAAACACAATTCATAAAAGCGCAAATCCAATTCGTAAATTCAAAACACAATTCATAAAAGCGCAAATCCAATTCGTAAATTCAAAACACAATTCATAAATGCGCAAATCCATTTCGTAAATTCAAAACACAATTCATAAAAGTACAAGTCCATTTTGTAATTTCAAAACACGATTTATAAAAGCACAAATCCAATTGGTATATACAAAACACAATTTATAAATGCACAAATCTAATTTGTGATTTCAAAACACAATTCATAAATGCGCAAATCCAATTCGTAAATTAAAAACAATTTGAAAATGTGCAAATCCAATTCAAAAATTCAATACACAATTCATGAATGCACAAATTCAATTGGCAAATTCAAAACACAATTTATAAATGCACAAATCCAATTAATAAATTCAATACACAACTCATAAATGCACAAATCCAATCCATAAATACAAAACACAATTCATAAATGTGCAAAATCCTTTTTGTAAATTCCAAACACAATTCCTAAATGTGCAAATCCAATTCGTAAATTCAAAACACAATTCATAAAAGAGCAAATCCAATTCATGCAAGGAAATATTTATAATTTTTACTTGTGAATTCACATATTGTGTTTGGAATTTATGAATTGAATTTGTGTATTTTTTAATTGTGGTTTGAATTTGCGAATTGGATTTTGTAAATGTGAATTGTGCTGTGCATGTACAAGTTTTATTTTTGCAAATGTTGTATTTTTGAGACTGATCTGGATCTATATATATTTTATAATCTCTAGTGAAATATTTTAAAAGTAACCTTCCCAGGCCTGCATATCTATCAGTACAATATGTGGCACTTGAATAGCCATTGATGTCTCTATTTTTAAGTCAAGGTTAGCATAAAAAAGCATAATCTAAAAGCTACATTTTCCCATGACAAAAACAGCATCTAAGTGTGGTCTTTTGTATATTAAATGCTTCCAGAATTGTATAGGCATAGCCTTAGAAATGTCTAGTTGAGTCAGACATTATAGATGGTGGAAGCTGATAAGTCCTTTTATAAGCAGTCTGCTAGCAATCACATTGACACAGACTGATTTGCCTCTGCTGTTTCTACACTGAATGTCATTGATTGCTCAATATTTGAATAGTCTGCTTCAGTGTTCGCTGTAAGCTGGTCATGCATTGCAGGGTTCATCTCAGACCCTCCACCCTCTGTCTACAACTTGGCCAATCGCATTTTTCAGCAGGTCTAAATCAACGTTCCCTTTTAGGCCCTGTTTACAGGTGATAGTATACTGTAGGTGTGAATGGGGTGAGAAACATTTCAAGCTTCCAGATGTGGTAAAAAAATGCATTTGACTGGATTGCTCTTGTAGTGTGCATGCACATGTGGGTGAATATGTTTGAGCAGCTTCTAAAGAACGCTTTCTCCTCTGTCTAATGAGTTTGTTCATAAAAAGTAGGATGCTTTGTAGCAGCATATGACGAACTGGCACAAGACAGCTGGCAAGAGGGAGCTATAAAGAGAGAGAATTAAACAAACAGGTGAATTGAATAAACTAAATTATTGGATAAAAAGGAGGCTGGGCGTAGACAATAAACAGGAGAGCACATGACACAAAGAGACAGCACAAGCCTTATTAACTAAGTGTTCACATAAAACAAAACACTACAGCACACAGCCACTATGTAAGCATGAAGTCACATGCTTACACACACCAACACAAACCGAATGCAAGACACAAGCACACGTTAAAATAAAACACTTACTGTGCACTCACTTACTGTTTCAATCCCAGCACCAACTAAATCTGGAAAAACTAGACTACAGTGATGAGAACGAACACCATGCCGCAAACCAGCAGCACACACTAGAACGAGAGCACGAATCCTGAGCACGCCAGAGCGCAGCCAAGATGGTACTCAGACAAAGATGAAGACAGACAATAACAGGAAATATGAGTGCTTGACCCAATAAAACTTGAGTCGAACACAACATACAAAACAAGAAAGGACCAGTATGTGGAATCTGCCTCCAAAACAAAAATGGCAAAATCCTCACAATAATCTTCTGTTTTATATTGAAGATGAAAAAAACATGAATTAGAATGTTCTCTTACCAGTCCCTAAATGTTGAAATATTGTTTTCAAATATATACGCATTTAACTGAAGTTTTTTTTTTTTTTTTTTTTGAAAGAAGCTATGGCTGCTCCATTCACTTAAAACAGCAGCTCTAAAGCAGCGCCTTTGAACTGGTCTGTTTCTGTTTCATGAACCATTGTTACAAGGCAGGATAGATCCATGCTTTCATGTTGTTGACGGCAAATTCTGTTTCCATCAGCTCGTACCAGAATGCCGATTCACCTCTGACGTCTGGCATCAACAAAGCATTTGCGCCCATTGAACAACCACAAACTGGATATTGGACCCTAGAGATGGTTGTGCATGAAAATCACAGTGGATCAGCAGTTTCTGAAATCCTTAGACCAGCCCACCTAGCACCAACAGCCAGCCACATTCAAAGTCACTTAAATCACCTTTTATCCCTTTTCTGTTGCACAGTTTAAACTGCAGCAGATTGTCTTAACCATGTCTACATGCCTAAATGCATGCCATGTGATACCTAATAAAGTGGCCAGAGAGTGCATAATTATTTTCAGTCTTCTAAAATGTTTGTTAAAAAATAAACAGTACATTCAAAAGTAAAAACGAAATTTGCTTAATCTTTTCTTTATTTAAAGGGCCATGAAACCCCCCTTTTTTGGTTCAAGTGTACCTCAGAATTTTTTCCAAAAAATGCTCCGAGATGGGCATGGAGCTCTGAGCCGAAGGGGGAGTGGGCGTGGCCAGCGGAAAAAGAGTGGAGCAAACAACTGTTGTCAGTTGGCTCACAAAATAAAACACAAACAGTGAGACCCATGATTTTATAGTTTACAAATATGAAAAAAAAAAAAACTAAGTAATTTAATGCCCTGCTACATATGTTATTCATAATTTCATATGCACATAAACACAATTTGTTATATCAATTTGTTATCATAAAGATAATTGTGTTCATATTAACACCATAAATGAGGAGGACTTCTTACCTTCTCAATCCCTGGGTCTGAATGCAGACACAGTGGATAGCAGTGCAACAGGTCCTTTGCCTTATATATATTCCAACCATTAATCCTGCCAGTAATCTGGAGAATTTTAAATGTAGGGGAACACAGCAGCGCGAATACAGGCGATGTGTCTGAATGGTGACGAACTCAACTGATAAAAGACAAAGTCCACCATTCTCCAATTCTCGTACAGCTCTCCCGACAAAAATGGCAAAACAGCTTTGCTATATCAGCTCTAACAGCATCACAGGAAAAAACATGCAACAAACCCCGTGGATCATGAAACACAAACATATGACTCATGCCGTGAGCGGAAACGGTCTCACTCAATCAATGGGTCTTGCAGCTTAGCAGGTCTAGCTTGCCTTCAGAGAGCATGTGCTTTCATGAATAATTAAGAAGGCTGTGAATAATAATGAGAAACCGACGCGTCATCACTCCACTAGCAGATTCGCACTACGTCATTGATTTTGATCTCCCCCCAAAAATTATTTTAAACCCAGAAGATAAAATTAGCTGACAAAGGTGCTAATGTTGCCTTAACTTATGCTCAACACACACAAATCTATTAAAATCTTTAAAAAGTACTCCAGGGTGTACATTATTAAATTACATGCACCTCAGAAAACAATCCTGATAAACAATGAGCGTGTTCTGGCGTTTGAAGGCATCAGACGCGTAGCGCTGACGCTCTTGACAGTTCTGGAGGTAATTAATACTGAAATGGTTGCGGCGTTTTAGAATAACCAAAACAACACTTCACAGTGTGCTTAACCTGCTGGTTTGTCCATTCACACACACGTTTTTATCATCACATGACCTCTTATAACAAAATCACATGTCCTTTGTAATGCGAATTCTGGAATTTGTTCGGTAAAAGTGCTTCCGTCGTAGTTTATGTGGATCTTTTCTTATCGAATATAAAGTTATCCTACTCAGTTACGTGCATACATTTTTTAGGTGGATGGAAACGTAGCTAATGTGATCAGCAAATCAGAAAAGAAAAGTAACATATCCCTTGTGAGTTGAACAAGACAGAAGCTGTGTGGAGAGCATAACTAAAATCTCTTCTAACCATTTAATATATTAAATCCTGGAGAACTGGCCATTACTGCTAACATCAAGGCAGTCTACCTCACAAAATCAAATAGAAAAAAGAGTCCACACTTCAGCTCTACTCATTGTGCATAAGTATGGCTGTAGAGCTCTCAAATACGTTCTTATGCTCCATTCAGTTTCATATGTGTGAAGACCAGAGCCGTTTTGGTGGATAATGACTTCTGGGTGCTTCCCGGGTCCATCAGTAATGAAGAGCAGTGTGTGGTCCTGTTTGGTGATCTTTTCATCCGAAATAACGAGCTCCCTTACATCTGTCACTGTTATTTAAGCTCCACCTGCTGCGAATTCATCACCGCATCGCTGATGCTCCATACCTGAGAGACACACACGCTTTCTGTTATTGTTGCGGTATGTGATTAGGTTTTATGACATCTTTGAGTTTGGACATAAATCATTTTGTTCCACTCGGGTGTCAAAGTCTTTTTTCCATGCGCCATAGCAACAGATACGGCACTTTATCTTCTGTCAGAAGAGTTTCCACTGTGATCAATTATTTATGAAATTACCACACAATAACGGAAGCTTTGAACAGGTGAATGAAATACACATTTCAGTCTTATTTACATGCAGATGTCTCTTGAATCGGTTACATGACAAGTGTAGAACACAAATGTCTCTGTTATTTCGTTTAAAGTCAGATGAGACATCCCTGGTGTTCTCAACAGCACTGTTAAAACAGGAAAAACACTGCCATTAATTAATTTAGCATGGATTTACTGCACTAGCAGTAGATACACCATAGTTTTGTAGCAGGATTGTGAGAAATATATTCAATTCATCCTTATTTCTATAGTGCAATCTAGAACTTTTAGATTGTGTCAACTTAACATAGATTGAGAAAAGTGAATAAACAGTTACAACAATATTTTAGATAGTGAAACATCCAAATCACGCAGGCAGGAGAGTAGTGGTGGAATACTAGTGTAGTTTTAGTTACATTTAAATTCGATTCAGTTCAGTTTAACATATATGTTACTGTTGAAATATAATTCAGTTCAGTTTACTACTACTTTAATCCACCAAAGAGCAGCTCCACCGGCCCCAAACAAGGCATTTATCAAATGTATTAAAGGCTAAATGGAAAGTAATTACAGCAATTGCTGTGGTATTAAACTGTGACATGTGCATTGATATGTATGCTTAATGTATTCGGTTGTCATAGAAACCCCATAGCTACATGGCAATGAGGTGTTATATGGCTTTTACCTGTGATTATGATGTGAGACATTATGGATTTAATTTAAATAAAATTAATACTTTAGCAACTTTAACAGATCTTTTGGTTTTTGTAAATTGAACCTCTCAATCATGTTTTTAAAATTTTAGAACAAAAATTTCCACAAAAAAAAAATGTTTTCTGATTTGATTTTCCTTGTTAGAACAGACAGGGACTAAGTTGCAAGATATTTAGTTAAAAAAAAAAAAAGGTTGCCAAAAGATTTTAAGTTTACCTAGTGCATGTTTTATAAATATTCATTTTCATAAATATTGTATATATATATATATATATATATATATATATATATGATATATTATGATTCTGATAGCTACTGAACTATATATTTTACACACACACATACACACAAAGTTAGCTCCATAAATATTGGGACATCAACAAAATTCTAATATTTTTGGCTCTATACACCAACACATTCGATTTGAAATAAAAAGATGTGATTTACCTACAGATTGTCAGCTTTAATTTGAGGGTATTTACATCCAGATTAGGTCAATGGTGTAGGAATTACAACAGTTTGCATATGTGCCTCCCACTTGTTAAGTGTCCAAAAGTAATTGGACAGATAATAATCATCAATCAAACTTTGACTTTTTAATATTTGGTTGCAAATCCTTTGCAGTCAATTACAGACTGCAGTCTGGAACACAGACATCACCAGATGCTGGTTTTCATTCCTGGTGATGCTTTGCCAGGCCTCTACAGCAACTGTTCTCAGTCCCTGCTTGTTCTTGGGGCCTTTTGCCTTGAGTTTTATCTTCAGCAAGTGAAATGCATGCTCAATCAGATTCAGGTCAGGTGATTGACTTGGCCATTGCATAACATTTAACTTCATCTCTTCAAAAACTCTTTGGTTGCTTTTGCAGTATGCTTTGGGTCATTCTCCATCTGCACTGTGATACACTGTTCTGAAGTATTTGGCTTAATATAAGCTGAAAAAAATTGCCTGAAACACTTCAGAATTCATCCTGCTGCTTTTTTAGCAGTTACATCATCAATAAATACAAGAGAACCAGTTCCATTGGCAGCCATACATGCCCACGCCATGACACTACCACCACCATGCTTCACCATGCTTCAAGAGCAGTTACTTTCCTTCTTCATACTCTTCTCTTCCCATCACTCAAGTTAATCTTGGTCTCATCTGTCCATAGGATGTTGTTCCAGGATTGTGAAGGCTTTTTTTAGAACTCGAATCTGGCCGTCCTGTTTTGAGGTTCACCAATAGTTTACATCACCTTTTATCTGCTCATTGTAATTGGCATAATGCTGAAATAACACACACCTGGCCATGGAGAAGCTTAGAAGTCAATTGTCCAATTACTTTTGGACCCTTAACTAGTGGGAGGCACATTTGCAAACTGTTGTAATTCCTACAGCGTTCACCTGATTTGGAAATCAATGTAAACACCCTCAAGTTAAAGCTGACAGTCTGCAGTTAAGGCATGTCTTGTTTGGTTTATTCAAACCCATTGTGTTGGCGTATAGAGCCAAAAATGTTAGAATTGTGTTGATGTCCAAATATTAATGGACCTACTGTAACTGTATATGTTTATTGTTATTTTTTAATCTTTCACTATATATTCCTGTGGCATTTTAATTCAAACCTTATGAACATTCTCTCTTCTTCATTTTTCTCTGAAAGTGTGGTAGTTTCAATGCCAGTGTTTTGCAAAAGTTTGGCACTCAAACCAACGCTCTCCATTTTAGAAGTCATGACTCAGTCTTTATAACTGGCACATGAAAAACAATACTGAGTTCTCAGAGCATCTTAAAATATTCCAAATAATTGAACCCAGTATTATTAAAATATTACATCATCCGTCATGTGAAACTAACAATGCAGACCGATGTGTTTAGCTTTAGATTGACAGACTTAAAAATGGAATGTATTCAAACATTAATTTCACCTGAAATGTATTGCACTAATTCTGTGGCACTAAAAGCTGCTCTCTCCTGATGGATACTTTAAAAAGCCAGGGTGAAAGGGTTAGTTCAATCTGTAATTAAAATTCTCTCATCATTTTTTTCCTTCACATCATTCTAAACCCACAGACTTTTTTATTCACCTTTGGAACATAAATAAAATTATAATTGAATACTGAATCTCTGGGTATGTTTTGCTGCATGTTTCTGATGAGAAATCTACTAGAGTATGCTGTCTACAATTTTAGAAATCTGAAATATGTTACTTAGGATACATTTTGTTGACGATTCAGATACAGATTCTTCTTGTTCACGTTCATGAGAAAGCTGCACAGATCACCTAGTGATCCACTGACCTAAATCAAAGACTATAGAATACCCAAGACATGTCACTCGTATAGTTTTGAATGGGGAAAAGTGGAACGGTCAATATGGCGAATAAGGCCCCACCTACTATTACAGGAGCCAATCATCGATCGTTATAGACTAACATTTCTCTGGGGTAGGGGCTCGGACCAGACATGTGCTTTTACGACAGTTTGATGATCAACAAACGCACTGCAATTATAGCAAAAACTTGCTTCACAGGCATAAGAAATATATCCACATAAAACTTGAAATCTGTGCTGTGTTGTAATCTGTATGAAATGAACGCAAGGTACAGTCAGTTCTGTCAAGCGCACATCGCATGACAGCAAATACTCAAATGCCCTAGTAGCTATCATTAGCTGTAATTTCTGGGGGAGATTCGCTATCAAGACCAAGTTGTGAATTACTTCAGAAGAGCAGCGCGATCTGACGGAGCAACATTCAGAGAATGATAATGTGTAGAACAGCCATAAATGAGGTCGTGTCGTGATCTTTTGTGCATTCGCATTCACTTGGGCAACCTGAAAATATAGCAATTTTGTTTGATTCGTACCTTTAGAAATGAAACTTATGGGACAGTTGTTGTTTAATTTTATTGCTGGTTCCAAATATGTAATGTAATCGTAAGCCTGGCAAACAGTTTTGGAGAATTTGCTGTTTCTTCATTCAAACAGAATGCTCAAGTATACTACCTGAGAGGCTATTAAAAGATAGCCACTGAGTCAAATGGCTTGCATTAAAGGGACTTTACCTGAACCCAGCCAATAGTGTGCACTGCGACCATGTAGTTTTACCTTTTTTTACATTGCTTTTTACAAGCTCGTACAACACCGTACAAAGTGAGCCACTGAGCACACTGGAAAAATACCCCATATGAAGATGGATAACTGAGACAAATGTATTAGTTTATAATTCATATTGTAATGTGACAGTGATGCTTGACAACGGAGTAAGGATCCTTATGCAGGTTTTATTAAACAGGATGGTCAGGCAACTAGTGGTCAAAACTGGAACAAACAGATGTGTATGGGAAATCCAGAGTCGTATTCGAAAATAACAGGCAGGTGGTCAGAAAGCAGGCAGTGGGCAATGTAAACAAACAAAACAAAGCAAGTTATAACACAGAAAGCAAGGCAAGGGAAAATGCGTCGTAATGTTCAAATTCAGGATAAAAGACTTAGCAACAATGTATGTGTGTGTGCTGTCTTTGTAGTCCATGAATCAGTCCTTGAGCAGCTTCAGCTGTGAGTGTCTTGGAACAGGTGTGCGTTTGTGTGTTGCATGACTCGATCTGTAGTTCATTATGAGGCAGGATTGTAGTTCATGTGAATGTTTTCCAGCGATCTATGGTGTTAGATCACATAGACACTGTTAAGTTGTTTTGTGGCATTTATTTGGTGTTGTGCAATAAACTGCACACAAAAAACCTTCATTCATCAATAATATGTCCCTGTGGATTTCAAATATGTGGAAAGAAACAAAAGTCATTCTGCCCTGTAGTATTTAGTTTTACATAGAAACTGCAGTCAAATGTGTGTTGAAGTTGTTGTGGTTACACAAAAACTTTTTTTTTGCATTTATTTACATAAACATTGATCTATTAACCAAATTTGGTCAAATAGCTCTCAAGCATTCTTACCTAATGCACTAAAACCTGTGCAGACTTGTTTTTTTGTGTGTTGTGGCAACACATTAGAGTTTCAACAAGAACCAGTTAGGTATTTCGTACAAGTAATGGTTTTTCTTCAAGCAAGTAAACAGACTAAACTGTCTCAGCCAAACCTTTAGGTGGAAAAAAAGTATCTGTTTTAGACAGTAGAATGCACATTCCCTAGGGCAGTAATATTCCATTCCGAACACGCAAGTCTTTGTCTCTCATTTTGTTTTGTTTTTAATGGTACTGCTGTAATTAACATCTCACCTCTCTTCCTCATCAAGCTGATCATTATGAGCGGGGTCTATGGGTAATTGCCATAGCAATCTGACATCACATTGGCATTTAGGAACGTGAAGCGCATGACTTGCATTCCTCACTGCTTCATATGTTATGCATGAGAACCACTTAAATGTACCTGCCATCACATACTATAGCATCTGCACTGCAATGACCTCAAGATATTTGGTGGAAAGGAGAATAAAAAAGTGGAATCTTCACTGTTAAAGGGATAGTTACCCTCAATTTTTTTCATGAAGATTTCCTTTCTCATGCTCATACAGTGGCAGTAAATAGTGACCAGCATCAGGCATTCAAAACAGATTTAACCCTTGTGTGCGTTTGGAGTTGTTTTCATGCTCACTGGGATGATTTTAAATCTTAATTTGGCCTTTCTCTTTGTTTGAGCAAAAGGGTATGATTTTTTTGGTGACAAATCTTATTTTTGAATAAGATTCTTAACACATATTTTGGAAAAATACTTCAACTTTACACCGAGGCCAAATGATATTTTCGTGACGAATCAAGAAATTTTTTGTTTTTGCCCCATTGACTTCTACAATAATGACATTTTCCATTGCATAGCCATGTGTTGAAAATGAATCATAGACTTCTGATGTCTTCATTAGTTTCAAAAACACAGATTTCTTTAAAATTTAAAATGGCATTTTTTTGGATATTTTTTTCTGCTGGAGATACTGTTGTCCTAAAGAACAAACAAACAAAAAAAGTAAGTAAGGATATCATACACATACCTTAGGAACGGTATAACAGAAAATGTTGGCGGTTTAAACCGTGGACCTTTCCAAACCACGGTATACCTTGAAACGGTTAGCATAGCATACCTAGTGAGAGTGTGTAAGAAAGACCTTTGCATGCATGTAATATGTTTAATAAAATAAAAAGAACATAGTAAACATAGTGTATTTATGCACACACACACACACACACACTATAATTTGCTGTTTTACTCCTTATTAAAGTCAGAAACATTTTTTCGCAGGCCTATATAAAGGTTTAAGAGTGCCTTAAGGGGGATTATCAAAAGTAAAAATGACTAATTTTACCTCTTCCCAACAGGCAAAACCACCAACAATCAAGAATGCATTATATTATGATGTTATAGCTTTACAATCAACAAACTGTTGTCTTAATGGAAGTGAATAGGGCAAAAACAACCAAGAACATAATGAAAGGGTAGTCGATTTAAGCAATACATAAAACACAGATTGTCACATTTTCCATATATTTGGAGTGGTCTTTAAGTGCATGACTGGACTTAGGAAAAATAATCCAAAATAATATGTAAAAGTCCTGTCCTTCGCTTTTGGCTGCACATTTATTTTTCACCAAACTCAAAAACCCTCAAAATATTTAGAATATTCAGCACCATTGCGGACGAAATCGAATACTTCCCTACAATATAGTATATACTGATAAGGACTCTATACTGCTCAAGGAGCGCAGTCTTCTTAACTTTAAACCGAGATCCTGACTCTTTCTGTTTGTTAAAAATCCCAGGATGTCCTAAATCCCAGTAGGGGTTAAACCACGGCATCCTGGCCAAATGTTCTATCCATCGTGGCTTCCTAACCTTCACTATATCATAATTGGCTTCTCTACACTAATCAGCTGGTGTGTGTTGTGCGGTCTGGCACAGTATGGCTGTTGTCACATCATCCAGGTGGATGCTGCACACTAGTGGTGGATGAGGAGCTTTCAACCAAAAATGTGTAAAGGGCTTTGAGTGTCCAGAAAAGTGCTATATAAATGTAAGGAATTAATTATTATATGAAAAACAGTATGCAAGCCGAGTAGAACTGTATATCAGAAGTAATAGTATTCGAAACAAAGTAGGTGAGAAGTACCTGGATGCACCACTTCTCCTGTTGAAATCTGAAATGTACATCTAATGGACACTTTACTCTCCTATAAGGCCATGTGAGAGAATTTATGAAAGGTAGTGAAGTGCAGCTGATGTGGATAAGTCATGTGATAATGATAAATGTAGTATGTCTGAATTCCCTTCATGCTACCCACAATTATACTATATAATCCACTTTTCTAATGCTCATGAAAAAAAATTCAAAACCAAATGTAGTACCTAGTACCTACACAAGTATTATACCATTTTAGATGCAGATTTCATTATTAATGCGGCCAATCTGTTATACTTTTTGTTATTTTTATGTGTAATGCCATATGGACAAACACAAATGCTCATTTTTAAACACTAAAACAGTGTCTATTCACAGTGGGGAAAATTAGTATTGAACATGTCACCGTTTTCACAGAAAACATTTTTCTAAAGGTGCTGTTGAATTTAATTTTTCAACAGATGTTGATAGCAACCAAAGAAATGCATATATGCAAAGAAAACAAATCTAATTAGTTTAGAAATGAAGTTATGTATAATAAAACAAAATGATGCAGGGAAAAAGTATTGAACACATGAAGAAAGGGAGGTGTAAAAGGCAGTGAAAGCCCAGACAGCTGCTGCAATCTCTCAGTGGTTATTCAGCATCTCTTTGCCATTCCATAGTGTAAATTAATATTCACTGCTTCAGTACAACATCTACATTACCAGGATGATGAAGATTAAACCAGAGTGGACATTTCAGCCAGAAAATAGCCCCTTTCACACAGTGATACCGGTAAATATCTGGAAAATTTCCGGAACGACTTTACCGGTGTTTTCAAAAAAGCGCTGTTCACACAGGCGAGGACGTTACGGAAATTTTCCGGAAAAGAGCATTCACACATCCATTCCAAAATACCGGTAAATTCTGACATCATTCACCACAAATGAGCTTTAAATGGCTGCGCTTGTATTTGTAAACATTTGACTAAATTACAAACTCTGTGGATGACCAATATTGTGAACAACTTTCGCAGGATCACTTTCGCATGTCGAGATGTTCATAATATGTGTGTGTGCTGGCGCTCACAGGCTGTTTTCACAGGCACACGCAAAGCTTGAAGGTAAACAAACAACGGCTTATCATAAGCATCTCATAAGCATGATTATTTACACAGTTGGCATTAAGAAGAACATATAAACGTAACCTGACTAACTTCTAGCAGCTAAATGTGTCTGGAAAAATATTCAAAGGCTTTTATTCTCACAAACCGCGCGGACGTAAATGTGTCTGACTGTTGTGATTGGCTAAAGCAGACGTCTCACGTCAGCACAGTCTAGACGTGCACGCGCTTATTACGGCAATCTTCCTTCTGCATTCACACAGCGCAGCATTCCGGCAAATTGCCGGTAATGTTACAACTTCTCTTTCCGGAAAATAGCCAGAACGAATTTACCGGTATTTTCAAAAAGGACCTGTTCACACATACAACCTCTGTATGTCTGTATGTGTGAAAGGGGCTATTGACTCAAAACACAGTCAAGGAAACTCTCAAATGTATTCAGAGAAAGAAAATCAAGCTGTAGGATGGCCCAGTCAATCACTTTAATCCAATAGAAAATACAAAATAAAGATCAGGTTGGATGGACAAAACCCCAGAACCATCAAGATGTTTCCATCCAGTTTAAGTCCAAGATTAACAATGTCATTTTTCAGATTTTATTTTTATTTATTTTATTTTTTTATGTTTGTATAGTTTGGGTTTTTACCAAAAACTGGTTTAATTCCATGTTAACAACTCCTTTAATCCCAGAAGAAAAAAAACAACGTGTTCAATACTTATTTTCCCTGCTGTAATTTTGTTCAAAATGACTGTTTAATACTGTATAACAGTTTTTATTTTTTTTAAATAGCTGAGTTTTCAGACCATATGGAAATGAAACTAGCTCAGCCAATTGCGAGTGAGGATGGGCAAGGACTTTCGTTTTGGGTGACCAATAGCAAACAGGGAAGTTTTTATTAATACTGAAATCAAATATTGCACTTCTGTTGTGACGCCAGTGCTTCTGAAACACATTTCAGCTTTAAAATTATGTGTTATGTCACTCTCTTCTTGTTATTCACAATACTGTTATGTTCTTATTTCAGTAATCTTTTATAAATGCATCTGCAGATTATTAACTGTCAAGAAAAAACAAAACAAACATTAACACATTACGTTTTGGAACATGTAGTTCTTAGTAAAATGATCATGACAGATGTTCCTTGCACAACATGATTCACTTAAGTACATGTTCCTGAATAAATATCTTTTGTTGGTCCTGAAAGTAGCTTCAGACAATTACAGCCATAACCCTGTCACAGAATCAGAGGGAAATTATAGGCTGTTATGAATGTTGTTCAGTCCTCAAAATGTTACGCTGCCTGCAAATCTTCCTACTTATCAATCGAGATACTGTAATTATGAAATTATGTGATTTTAGATTAGATAAAAATTAATGTGTTTGGGCATTTTCAAATGTTTTGGTCTGTTTTATTTCTCTGTCAAAAACACAAGTAGATTTTTAAATATAAATTAAAAATGAATAAAGTATATTTTCAAATTTCCATCGATGATATTGCATCTTGATAACAACTTACAATATTACCATATTATAATGGTCATGTTCAATAGTAATATTATGTTGGTGTAAATACATTATGTACTATTGGGGTGATTATGTGTCTTAATTTAGCCGTACCTTTTTGTGTTCCAGCCAGCAGATTTTTAGTGACAAATCTTATTTTGACACAAATTTTAAGAAAATGCTTATAATTTAAACAACAAAATAAAAAACTCAACGATACACTCTGGGTAAATTTACAACCCTTTTGTTATTTTATAGATGAAAACATCAACCAAATTAAACTGCTTTAAAACTGCATTAGATCTTTTTTTTTTCTTTCTGTTAATCAACATCAGTCCTGATTAAAACAATAAAACTGCTTAGAAAATTACAGGATGTTAACTCTTTAAATGCCAAATTTATAAATTATGTCACTGATTTGGTGGAAGAAAAGCACACAAAATGATGTATTTTCAATATAAAAAGTAATCGTACGCTGGATTTTTACCTTTTATCAAAGTCTCGGACATGTGAAGCAACATTGCGTTTGATGCATTGTTTTTGATTAATTTAATTTTGTTTCACCCTAATTTACTCTTGGTGGCTGTTTTTTGCCCCATTGACTTTCTTTTTAACCACATTTTTTTAATGCAAAACCATGACACCCTATTATAATGCATTTTTGATTGTGGTTGGTTTAACCTGTTGGTAAGAGGTAAAATTAGTCATTTTTACTGCTGATCATCAGCTGGCATCATTAACCCTTTAGATAGGCCTGTGCTAAAAAAAGTTTAGTTTTATTGATTTTCTATGGATTATAACAGCAAATTAAAGTGTGTGTCTGTGAGAGTGTGAGAGTGACCTTAAAGCACTTACCTTGATATGTCTGAGAAAATCAAAATATGCATCTCAGCTCTCAGATCTACATGGAGTAAACAAAAACAAAGACTGTGGACTTAATCATACACCCAGCGCAATAAGGAGCAAGATGTGTTTCCAAGGCGTGTTTTAAAACATTGCAACTCTCATTTTCCCACTTCTGCCCTGTTGTTTAAATAGCTAATCCATTTGCACCCCTTTGTTGACTCATGGGTGTTCTGGTCTGGAAAAGAGGTGTGTTAAGGCTCATTGTTGGCACGTTTCTATTTTAGGAACTAAAATAGACTGTTCAATAGACCAGCTAAAAGCAAGTCTAAAGTCCAGCACAGAGCATGTCAGTTGTGTGCCTGCCTTACACATTGCTTAATACGCACAGGCTGTAATGCAATACAGAAATATCTTTACCAATGAAAAAGTTTACCAGTGAGAAAGTGAAAGTAAAGGTCAAATGACAGAGGCCCATTATCCTCTTGCTCCAGATGCTTTTTAACTGTTTTCTTAAATGTTTTGAAGTATTCAGTTTTTCTCTCCCAACTCTTAAAGGGAATGGGAGATGAGACCCTGATTGGTTGGTTTTCAAAACTATATACTTCTGCGTCAAGCACACGCGTATGCTACAGCACAGCCTATGCGTGGACGCATAGCCCTCATCGTGGCCGTCGAAAAAAAAACAAAACACTAGCAAAGAAACTCAACACAGAGGAACACACTCACTGCCCGCTAGCATTTTGGAAGTGTTATTGCAGAGGAACACAAACAGCGCGCAGAAGAATAAATCCACGGCAACACTCAGGCCATGTGCGTGGGTCACGCAGAAGTATAAGCCAGGCTTTACTCATTAAGAAAATAATCTCAACCAGGGCCGGAGTGGGACTCCTTTTTAGCTCTGGAGTTTCAATCCTTAAACCGGCCCACCTCAGTCGACGACTGACTATATAAAAATAACGTCATTTTCAATTCAGTTTCAAATGACACTAACATGTCTTTTTCAAGGACACAGCTGCTTTAGAACTTCAAATGTTTTTCATAAATTTGAGAACATTAATTCTTTATAGATATCCAGTCCTTTGTAACGGTCGTCACACACACACACACACACACACACACACACACAAAAATGTACCCCTGCATAAGTAACCCAAACAGTATTTTATGTCTTAACACTGAAAATGAAAAAAATATATTATACTCTGGTGAGGTTTGAACTCAGATCGGCGGCGTTGTAACGCAACGTGCTAACCACTAGACCACGATGATTTGAATGTGAATCATCTGATTTTTATTGAGCAGGTGTAATATTCATTAATGTTAATCAATATTCACTAAGGTGCCGCTGTTTGAGGTGGAATGGGGTGCAGCCCGCAGGTTAATGATGATCATCATTAACCTGCAGGCTGCATTTGGCTCACGGGACTGCGAGAAAATAAATAAAAAGAGCAGATCTGCGGCAAAATAATTTACAAAAAGAATGAGGTTATAGTCAAATAAACAAATAAATGAAAAAAGTGCAACTGCTGAGAGTGCAAGCAGGTAGGGACACCAGCCCTCGCGGGCAAAAAACGGACAAGCCCACCGGGAATTCTCCCTGTTCTCCCAATTAGCCAATCCGGGCCTGATCTCAACCGTGTTAGACCATGCACCGTGGCGCAAAGTGAATTTTTTCCATCCTTAAAATAGCAAAAGTAAATTCGGACACGCCTTTAATGCTTTTGCGCCCTGCGCTTTAGACTGTACACCTAGATTAAAATAAAGCCCTGTGTGTTTTTTTGCAACATCAAATGTGTTTGCAGTGGATGTCAATGGGGCAGAAACAGCCACTAACAGTAAATTAGGGAGAATTTTTTTTTTATAAATTTTTTTTATTTTTTTATTTAACAATGCATCAGAGCCAATGTTGTTACTAATCGTTCACATGTCTAAGACTTTGATAAAAGGTAAAAAAGAACATCCAGTTCAAAATTACTTTTTATGTTAAAAATACATAATTTTCAGGGTTTTTTTTCACCAAATCAGTGACATCATTTGTGAACATTTTAATTATAGAGTTTTCTTTAAAATTTATGCATAAAAATTTGAAAAAAAAGTTTTTTTAACTGATGCATTTTACAGCACTTTAATTTAGTGGATGTTTTCATCTCTAACACTACAAAAGGGTAGTAAATTGAGCAGTTCATAAGGGATATTATCACTGTATATTATCATTATTAGCAGGTTTGTTTTTTTAATTGTCGTATTGGAATTCAGCACATCTTAATGCATAATAAATAGCACATTTTACCCCTGAAGCAGGCAAAAACATTGTACAGCAGTATAATCAATTACCTTCAGCAGTGACTCACAAAGCAGGAGCAGGAAATCCCATGTTTTACAGCCTAGGAAACACAAAAGCTTTGCTTCCATTTCAGCTCTTGGAGTGAGTTTCAGCTCGTCAACTTAATAACCTCCAGCCTAATTGGAAATTAAAGTGTCAGATGTTTTCAGGTGCTTTTGCATTTGCATTATATACCCAAGCTCATTCGCCACACAAGCACATTCCGTTCTAATAAGCGGGACTGAATTCTCATTAAGTCTGAACCGTTTTTTCTTCCATCCATGAGTACCCTTAAGGCAGATAATTGAGTTTGTTTATCTTGTGTTTGCAGTGGTGTATGTCTGCTGCAAGTGGGAGACGTTTCGCAAGTTGATGGTGGAGTTCTGGAGGCAGGGTTTTCCTCAGGAGGAGTACGCTTTCTTCTTCATCGACCTGTTTGGACGCAGTTTGCAGAGCCATCCTGCCAGACCATGGGCAAGAGGAGATGCTGATGACAATGCAGCCAAAGAGGCCTTTAAAGTGAGTAATGTGCTGATGGAATAGTAATAATAACCAGATTGAGACTTTAGAGTCTACAGAGAGGGGTCTAGATCAATTTCAGATGTGGCCCAGATGTGTCTTTTTCTAAAACATATTTTGTTATAAATTTCTACAAAATATTCTTTAAAAATCTTTTAAATCTAATTTGCTAATAATGCTAATTATTAACATTATCAATCACCAGCTATTATTGTATTGTTCCAATCAGTGTTAAATATAGTTTTTCTGTTAAATATGCTTATGAAATTTAAAATTATATATTAAAAAAAGTGTTTATTTCAAATAGAATTATCGTTAATAATGCTTTACTATCACTTTTTTAGTTTGATGTGTTACTAAAAAGATCACACAAAAATTAAGACACAAACATACTTTTACATTGATAATAAAAATAAATGTTTTTTCAAACATCAAAGCAGCATAATAGTTTATAAATAAAATGTGTCTTGGCAACATGGCGGCACAGTGGGTAGCGTCGTCGCCTCACAGCAAGAAGGTTGCTGGTTCGAGCCCTGACTGGGTCAGTTGGCATTTCTGTGTGGAGTTTGCATGTTCGTGTGGGTTTCCTCCTGGTGTTCCAGTTTCCCTCACAGTCCAAAGACATGTGCTATAGGTGAATTGGGTAAGCTAAAATTGACCGTAGTGTATGTGTGTGTGAATGAGTGTGTATGAGTGTTTCCCAGTGATGGGTTGCAGCTGTAAGGGCATCCACTGTGTAAAACAAATGGTGGATAAGTTGGTGGTTCATTCCACTGTGGCGACCCCAGAATAATGAAGGGACTAAGCCTAAAATTAATAAATGAATGATGAAATGTGTCTTTAAAGTAATCATGCTAAAAATGTTGCGTTGAAAAACAGAATTAAATTAGATTTAAAGAAATACTCAAATTTAAAGTATAGTTAGTTTAAAGTCTAACAATATTTTACAACTTTACTATATTTATATATTTACTATATTTTATTCTCATGCAGCCCTGACAACTAAAGAAATACATACAGTTGAAATCAGAATTATTATTATTATTTTTAAAATATTTCCCAAATAATGTTTTATAGAGCAAGGAGATCTTCACAGTATGTCTTACAATATTTTTTTCTTCTGGAGAAAGTGTCTGTTTTATTTTGGTGAGGATAAAGCAGTTTTTAATGTTTTTTAAATTATTTAAAGGTCAAAATTATTAGCCCCTTTAAGCTATATATTTTTTTTCCAATTGTCTGCTGAACAAACCATCAATATACAATGATTGCCTAATTACCCTAACCTGCCTAGTTAACCTAATTAACCTAGTTAGGCCTTAGCTTAGTCACTTTAAGCTAAATACTAGTGTCTTGAAAAATATCTAGTAAAATATTAATATATAATAATAATAATAATAATAATTATAGTTAATAGAAATTAACTATTAAAACTATTATGTTTAGAAATTTATCCAAAAAAAATCTCTCCATTAAACAGAAAATGGGGGGAAAATAATCGGGGGGTTAATAATTTAGGGGCTAATAATTAAACTAATAATTCTGACTTCCAACTGTATATGAATAAAAAACAAATCTGGGCTATTCTACAGCTTGATTTTCTTATTCTGAAAGCATTTATATGTTTTCTTGACTGTGTTTTGGATCATTGTCTTGCTGAAATGTTCATCCTGGTTTCATCTACATAATCCTGCTAATATAGATGTTGTACTGAAGCATTAATTTACAATGAGGAACGGCAGATCCTTGCTGAATAACTACTGGGAGATTGCAGCTGCTGTCTTGGCTTCAATGTCTTTTTACACCTGCCTTCATGTGTTCAATACTTTTTTCCTGTGTCGTTTTATTACACATAACTCAATTTGTGAACAGATTAGATTTTCTTTCTTTTTATTAATGTGTTATTTTGGTTGTTATCAACATCTAGTGAAAAGTCAACAGTATCTATAGAAATATGTTTTCTGAGAAAAATGGGGATGTTTTGAATCCTTTTTCCCCCACTGTGTGTGAATATTTAAGTTTATTATTTGACATTTTCAATGTACCAACACAACAATAACCATGTCGAATCATAAAAAAATGCCAGACACTGTCCACAGATTTCAACAGTGAAATGCATAGGCATATTTACTGTGAAACTATACTTGTGCAGGTCTTTGCTTATGGTGATTAGCAGGCAGCTGCAGCTGTGTTTCCTCATTTCAGATCAGACAGATAGACACACACTGAGGAATGTGCTGTGTTTGGCTCAGAGTCACCGAGAAACATGACTGGATGTTTGAGAAATGCGGAAATATGACAGCATGGTGAAGGCTGTCGCATGGCTTCATGTCTTCATGTGGCTCACTGCCAACCCTCACCCCCTACTGAGGCTGAAAATGAACTTTATACAGTACATGTTTATTTAGGCTGAAGCGATTATTTTCTTTAGCTATCTAAAACCTTATTTTTGGAGAAATATGCGTTAGTGTAATTGATGAGATCTAGTGGAAATGTGTGCACGCTTCTATTAAGAGCTCATTTTAAAATGAAAGATGATTACATAAATAATTATTTATAAGACTGATTGAGTCGGTCAATTTCTGTAGTTCGCATTTAAACACAATATTGGTTTTAGCCTACTATGCTATTGTTTTGGAGCTTTACTACAATAAGTTTCCATTCATTCAAGGTTAACACTATTTTTATTTAAATATAATGTACATTAAAGCATTAGATAATTGATTAGTGCTATTTGGTTGAGAATTCCTCATCCTTTGAGGGCTTACTCTGCTCTGATTGGTCTAGTAATGCTTATGTTAGAACTTAAACACCCTTTATCTAAATTTCATCTATGAAGACTTTCTCAGCACTTACAATCATGCTATGAACAGGAAGGAAGGTGTCAGTTTTGCTACTCTGCTCTGATTGATTTGATGGCTAAGTCTGTTTTGATTGTTCTAGTACTGTTTAAAATAGGTGTCAAAAAATAAATACCCTTTATCCTAAATCTGAATTTTACCTATAAATACTTTCTCAGCACTTATAAACACGTGATGACAAGGTTTTTACTGACTTTTACCACATGTTGAGTTTGATTCATTGATTGATTCATTCATACATTCATTCATTTTCATCCACTTTGCTGGGGCCGGAGTGCAGGGGCAGCAGACTTAGGAGTGAACCCAAGACCTCCCTCTCCCCAGACTTCCCTCTCCACAGACACTTTCTTCAGCTCCTCCGGGGAAATCCCGAGACATTCCTTGGCCAGCCGAGAGACATATTCCCTCCAGCGTGTCCTTGGTCTTCCCCGAGGCCTCCTCCTGGTGGGACATACCTGGAACACCTCCTTAGGTAGGCATCCAGGAGCCATCTGTAACAGATAACCGAGCCACCTCAGCTGACTTCTCTCCAGGTAGAGGAGTAGCAGCTTTACCCTGAGTTCCTCCGGTCTGACTGAGCTCCCCACCCTATTTATAAGGGTGCGCCCTGCCACCCTCCGAAGGAATCTTATTTCGGCCGCTTGTATCTGAGATCTTGTCCTTTCCGTCATGACCCAAAGCTCATGACAACAGGTGAGAGTAGGAACATAGATTGACCGGTAAATCGAGAGCTTTTCCTTTCAGCTCAGCTCCTTCTTTACCACAACAGACCAGCACTTCGACCGCATTACTGCTGCCACTGCACCAATCCGCCTGTCAATCTCACATTCCATCCTTTCTTCACTCGTGAACAAAACCCCAAGATACTTGAACTCCTCCACCTGGGATGAGGACTTTCCTCCAACCTGGAGATGGTAAACCACCTTTTTCCGGTGGAGCTCCATGGCCTCAGACTTGGGAGTGCTGATTCTGATCCCAGCCGCGTCACACTCAACAGCAAACTGTCCCAGTGCATGCTGAAGGTCCATGTTCTGTGAAAGTAACAGAACAACATCATGTGTGAATAACAGATGAAATCCTGTGGTGCTCAAACCGGACCCCCTCCAGCCCTGCCGGAGCCCAAAATGAACTGGAAACAAGTCTAACTTATTTCCAGCAATGCGAACCAAACTCCTACTGTTCTAACAGTCCGCCTCTGACCCCATACTCCCAGAGCACCCTCCACAGAATGCCACAAGGGACACGGTCGAATGCCTTCTCCAAGTTCACAAAACACATGTGGACTGGTTGGGCATACTCCCATGAACCCTCGAGCACCCTGGTAAAAATATAGAACTGGTCTAGTGTACCACGGCCTGGACAAAAACCGCATTGTTCCTCCTGGATCCTAGGTTCAACCATCAGCCAGGTCCTCCTCTCCAGTTCCTTGACATAGACTTTTCCAGGGAGGCTGAGGAGTGTGATTCCCTATAGTCGGAGCACATCCTCAGGTCCCCTTTTTAAAAATGGGAACTACCACCCCAGTTGCCCAGTCCAGAGGTACTGTCCCTGACCTCCGTAGAGACATGTCAGCCAAGACAGCCGCACAATATTCAGAGACCTCAGATACACAGGGTTGAGTTGAGTTTTCTCCTAAAATTTCTTCTACTTCCTTTTGTTAGAATCTGGTTAGAAGGGAAACTGTCATTTGAAACTCACATAAATTAATTGCTCAAAAAGGTTAAAGCCCGTATTGGTTTGCTTTACAGAAACAAATCTTCGTTTACGCACTTTTCAAAATAGGATTTGGTAAAATAACAGTATTACCAATTTTGGATTATGGTTATTTGATTTACAGATCAGCTTCAAAAGCTCTCCTCCACAAACTAGATGTTATTTACCATGCAGCAATTCGTTTTGTTAATGGTGCATCATTTAATACTCATCACTGTCAACTGTATTCTTTTTTGAATTGATCTTTTTCTGTTGACTTACAAAACTCCATTGGGCAACTTCACTAAATTTACAGTCACTTCTTAACATTCAAAAATGTGATATGAACAGGAAGGATGGTGTCTGTTTTGATGCATCAATTTGAACCCAAATAAAATAGTAACTGCAAAGTGTATTCGGTTTTGCAGCACAGAAACTCTTCCAGACCTCAGCTACAGTGTTTAATAGACATTTGATGTTGACATAGACAAAGTAGATGTTTGCAGGCAGTCAATGAAGACTTTGAACTAGTATTATGAACATTTTTTGCAAGCCTACATGGGTGTGTGCAGAAAGAAAGCGTGACATCACTGATGACTTTCAGGAAGTTCAGAATTGCCGTTTTCCTCTGGGAGATAATAATTTGATTATTTGCTGAGTCCTAGACTAATATTTGAGAGCACGAAGTTCCACAAATGGTGGCACCATCTGCAGATGCAATATTCATAATATCACAAATTTTGTCTCTCAGAAATGCACATAAGATTGAGTTTGGATTAGGGTTGACATGTATCACTATGCAATAAGGGACAAATCTGAAAATCCTCAGGGACATGTTTAGTGATGCATCAATCTCGATTTCTCATGCCCGATTCTGTTTGCTGATTTTTTTTTACAAACTGGATGGGCCTGGTCTGTACTATGCAGGGTTTCTGGGAGAAATAACAAACTTGAAATAGGGGAGACTCCTGGGAAAAGCGGGAAAAACAAAAACAGCGGGCAGAATAAATGAAAATGAAACTTTACTCTCTGCCAGTAGATGGCGCTTAAAGAACAGCAGAAATAATGTAATTTCCTGGGTTATTGCCAGAAACAAATCTTCTCCTGTGCTATTTATTCATTCATTCATTTTCTTTTCGGCAGAGTTCCTTTATTAATCTGGGGTCACCACAGCGGAATGAACCGGCAACTTATCCAGCACATGTTTTGCGCAGCAGACGTTCTTCCAATTGCAACCCGTCACTGGGAAACACTCATACACTCTCATTCACACACAAACACTACGGACAATTTTAGTTTACCCAATTCACCTGTACCACATGTCTTTGGACTGTGGGGGAAACCAGAGCACCCGGAGGGCACCCACGTGAACGCAAGGAAAACATGCAAACTCCACACAGAAATGCCAACTGACCCAGCCAAGGCTCGAACCAGCGACCTTCTTGCTGTGAGACGATAGCACTACCTACTGCGCCACCGCGTCGCTCTGTGGTATTTAATATTCATAAAATATCATCTAACTCACTGGTGGGCAAACTTGCTCCTGGAGGGCCGGTGTCCTGCACAGTTTAGCTCCAACTCTAATTAAACACACCTGCTTATAGATTTCCTGTGATCTTGAAGACACTGATTAGCTTGTTCAGGTGTGTTTGATTAGTGTTAGAGCTAAACTGTGCAGGACACCGGCCCTCCAGGACTGAGTTTGCCCACCCCTGATCTTAATACACCCTTTTCACCAGACTGTTATGACACGTTTAACTGTCATCATAATCTTAAATCCTTGAAAGTTATAAATATTTTAATATAAAAAAATATGTATAAAGATTTATATGCATTTATGTATTTATTTTATCATTTTTGCATCAAATTAAAAAAAAACTGCAGCATCTATGGTGCTGACAGTAACTTTGTTCTCCTCTGACTGCTATCGTCAGTCTCACCCTATTTTTTCCTTTTTCTGAAAGTCAACACCTAGACATTTTTTTTATTATTATATCATCAAATAAGATGTAAAAAAAATAAAAAATATTTGTTGTATTCTCCCCTACACTGCGCTCTAAGTTTACTCAACTATGACGACTTCTGAGAAACCCCAAAATGTGATAATGATCTATAGCATCTCTTATGGATACATCATCCGCAACTGTAGTATTTTAATATAAACAATAAACGGAACATGGCAGGTTCTGTAAGGGACAAATCAAGTCCAAAATATGGGATGTCCTACCCAATACAGGATAGTTGGTAAGCGAAAAAAGGAATGCCGTCATACCGCCCCATAGCGTTTGTTTTAAAGATGAAAGGCAACCATACATACTTCTGGCTACATAATTCGCAATAAAATGTATATAGAGCTATGTTTTCAGAGCCTATGTTGGCTGTTTTCTAATAAATTGTCCTCATGTTGCACAGTTCAAACAAGAAAAGTTGTTTTGTTTATTTTTTTCGTACTTTCGACAGTGTATCTCACACAATATTATGTCATTGCTTTTCAGTTCATGTCACCAGCATGACCTTTAAGACTGTTTATCTGCACTGGAAGAGAAAAATGTAACCAAATACAGTCTGAAAGCCTGATTTGTTGTGAATTTTGATCTTTGACAAACAGCTCTATTGCACACTATGTGAAAGATGATATTTAAAAAAGTGTAATGTAGCACTTTAAATGTAACCATTTAAAATGTATGTGCAATCAAACTAGAAAATTACATCTGGCACAGTAGATGATAACAATATGAGGAAAAATACATTTCCTGAAATATTTGATACCAAATGTGTGTTGTGCTTAACAGAACTGGGTGTTTAACCACTCTAAGAAACCGCATTATAATGAGTTCTCACACAGACTCAGAAAGGGTCTTATTTACATTCAGTGGCATTAACCAACAGCTGTGGTAAGCTGACATTTACTCACTCGTAGACAGGAATCATTCCATTAGGCTCATGATATAGCAAACAGTTGGTACTGAAAATGATTTCATCAAATGTTTGTATCAGAGGCGACTGTCTTGTTGGGATATTTAGGGAATAAAAGCCATGATAAAGTGTTTTTACTTGTCATCTTCAATGTTTGTTGAGGCTACAGTTCCTTAGTTTAAAGCTACAGTATAGTTCACCGAAAAACAAAGATTTGCTGTTATTTTTCTCACTGTCGGGCCGTTTAAGACGTAGAGGATCAACAGTAGAACATTAAAGAGATTTTTAGACTAAAGGTAACAGTGCTATATCAATAATGTTAAAGGGGTCCTACTTTTTTACAAATGTTTGAGGGATGTACTAGAACATAATATCATGCTTGGTGGTTTATTTGTCAAACTTAATTTTTCACATCTCTCCTCAGCCTGGCAAAAACAGCTCTATTAGTTTCAGGTTTGATGAAGGCCTGTCTTTCGAAAAACAAAATGTGTTGTGACTGATAAGCTGTCCCAGTGCATTGTGATTGGCGTACAGCTAAGATGATGTTTCAATGAAATAACATTTGTTTTGAGTTGAAAACATTTAAATACATATTAGGGCTGTCAAAATTAGAGTGTTATCGCATGCAATTGATTTGAAATATTTAACTGCAGTTCAGCAGTTCAATTTTATTCAGCAACATATTGTTCATGCCCCGTGACAATTATTGGATGAAAATTTGAAGTAAAGAGTGTTTTTTAATGGAATTTGATACCGCATGACGAATGGAAAGAAAAACCTCTGCATTTTGTGACTCGGGTTGTCCTTTAAGGTAATCAGGAATTGCTGGTTACATGGTAGACTCTCAATCAGTATTATCTTAATCATAAAATCGGAGTATTGGTGTCTATGTAAATGTCCTCAGTGAAAGTGCCAGATGATGTTGCAAGCTGTCAAAGACAGCCGATTCCTCTGCCATTAAGTTGATTCCATGCACCCTCAAATGTTTTATTAGGTTTGACATGTTTCACCCCTACACACAACTTTTGTAAAGCTTCTGTTTCACATTGCTGTGTCAAAATCCTTGCTTGTAAAATACAGCCATACTTGAGAATGTTTAGAGATGGTGTGACCAAAGTCCCTGTAAGAAGTCTACATCTTTGGTATGTGCCTTTGATGCACCCCTTAGTGCTTCTTGCGTCCTTGTCACAGCAGCAGTGGCACCAAAATTAGGCATCAAAATGCATATGCTGATTCGATGATTCTGCTTGTGAGGGACTGTTCTCACTCTCAGGTCACATCATTCAAAAGAAAATGGCCACATTGTCCCCCGATAATGTTAACAGATTGGAATGTTTTATCAAATGGCTGAATGTAAAGGATGACTCTGCAAAATTGTTTCTACTTTATAATTCATGTGCTCAACTCTCAGCAATACAACTTTTCAATGAGTACAATTGTTTGTATTCAATACTTTATTATAATTTTCCAGTTTCCATATTTGCAATGCCTGTTTTTGGATTTGTTTTGTTGTCCACTTAGAATCCAACATGGAAATCATTTGTGCTTGTTATTAGCATTGATGTTTTGAAATTCAAATAGCACTTACATGCCTGTGTTTTTATTTCTGCAATAAATATGTTTTTTTGCGAATAATCACTATTAATGGCAAAAAAAAGTGATTAATTAGTCATTTTTTAATCGATTGACAGCCCTAATACATATATGTACTAGCAAGAAAACACATTTATTACATTCATGTTTTTGGACACAGCTAATGATAATAAGTTTACACATAATCTATTGATGTGTATAACAATGGATACACACTATTTACATAATTAGATTGATTGCTTTATTCTTCTCCCAGTTAAACAGTCACTTATTTCCATGTGTTTGGTAAGAATTTAATTCATTTATGTGTTGTAAGTCCAGCAGCTTTTAATCTCTCCACCGCAGTGCAGGCTAGCATGGCGGCGCCCACCTACACCATTGATCACCTAATCTGATCATTATACAGATGCTTACACAACAGAACACTTGTTTTTATGGTTATCTGAGGATCTGAATATCAAATAATGCACAATTTAATCAGTCTAAGCCCAGAATATTGGTGAAGAGGATCATGCAGAGCCTTTACATGCTTAGATATAACAGAAATATCAGACTGACAATGTTATTGTTGTTTTGCCCATCCCTAACCGTTCAATTTAACCGTTCAAGGGAATAATTTAATAATTACATTTGGATGAAAGCAAAGCTTATATTGATGAAATGAGCTGTTCAGTCACAAAAAGAAATATTTTTAAACTAAATATCTCTCTTTAGAGTGGACTTTTAAGATTTTGTGACTTTGTAGTTTTTTTTATGCATAAGCATAAACTCTGCACAGACTAACATTCAAACTGTGGGAAAAATATATAGCAGGACCTCCTTTATTTTTTGCACAGAATGATTATTTCAGCTCATAAGCATTGGCAGTGGTCAAAGATCCTGGATTCAGCTAATAATCATTATAATTTTATACTCTACTGAAGAAAAAAGTCACAAATATCTTGGGTGGTTTGAGGTGGTAAATTAAAAGGAGATTTCATTTTTTGCTGTATTGTCTCTTTAAAGTCATCAAAAGTGATTTAAATTTATTTAAATGTACACATAATCATTTTTATTTATTTATATGTCCTCATAATCTCTAATCAGTAACATTAATTTAGCCTGTCATTCAAATGAAATTGCAGCACTTAGCAAATTATAACAATCTAATCAATTCTCCATGGGCAAAATCAAGTCCCACCAAACATTTTGTTTCTCTTTTGAAAAACCATTTTATTTAGATTAATAAGATAATATGATACAGAAAATAATGCCAAGGAAATCAGTGTCATGCCAACTTCAGTTAGCAATCAGTGAGGACTGGTATTTGCCAGCTTTTTTTCTTAACTTCAGAGTTGCTGGTTTGAGACTTGGCTGGACCAGTTGGCTTTTCTGTGTGGAGTTTGCATGTTCTCTCTGTGTGGCATGGGTTTCCTCTGGGTGCTCCGGTTTCTCCCACAGTCCAGAGACATGTGGTAGTTTTAATAGTGTGTATGCATGTTTCCCAATACTGGGTTGTGGCTGAAAGGGCATACGCTATGCGAAGCATATGCTGGATGGAATAGTTGGTGGTTTATTCCGCTGTGGCAAATGAATGATTGAATAATTTACTAATGTTACAAAACTTTTCAAGACATTAATGAATATTTTTTGTTGTTGTTTTACTTATAATTAAAGACAAACTCAAGTCATCTTTATTTCTATGGGGCGTTAAAGAGTCAAACTTGCATTGATTAACAGGAAAAAAGATAAAAAGCCATAACAATAGTTCACTTTGTAGGATATATTTGTGGTCAGGTAAGAGAGTAGAGGTAGAATGCTTTTAAAAGCAATAATGAGCTCTTCCATATTAGACATTAATCATACTATACCATTAGTATATTACCAATACATTATGAGATATAAAAATAACAATATTAATAAAACCACAAAACAAAAAGTGTAGCCCTTGTTCGCAATTTGATTTTAAAATGAACCCTTTTCACAAAACTGTCATGATGCTTTCGGTCATCAGCATCTTAAATCCTTGAAATTTATTAATATTTAGATTTTTCAAAAACATATGTACATTTATATGTATTTACAAATGTTTTATATAATCTGCATGAAATTACAAAAAAAAATAAGGATTACACCTTATGCGAGGTGTTTCTAACACAGTGTATTTGATGTTGGACAGTAAATTTGATGTTGTTCTCTCCTCTGGCTGCCGTTATCACTCTCCCATTCTTTGCACTCTAAGTTTACCTAACTATAAAGATGTCCACTGCTGAGAAAGCCAAAAATGTGAAAAGGATCTATTGCATTCCTGTCAACATTGGGATCTAAATATAAGAGATATCAACCGTTGCCGCCCCCTTCCCCATCCCACCATCCCCCCACGCCGGAATCCTGCTATTTTTATATTTATTTCATAATGTTTTCATGCCTAAATAAAATAAAAGCACAGAACAGACTCACATTTAATAGCAAGTGGCGTTCTATGGTGGTTCGGCGGTATGGGTTATAGGTATATGGAGGATGGGCTCTTTAATGTTTATTGCCACCCATCATAGAAAGATTAAAAATATCATAGAAAGATTAAAAATATGGGAGAAATACAGGAAAATACCTTTACGGGATGGTAACGGAATAGAATTGTAAAATACGAGAGAATCCATGGAAAAATGGGAGAAATTGGGAATTGGGTTAGTTTGGTTCATGCACTCCCACGACAAATACAGTCAGTCCAGATGTTCCAGTCTAATCGCTGGAGTTAATCCAAATAGACGACAGCAGTGCATCAACTTAGCAGCCATTCACGTCTTTGCATCTGAAAGCGTGAGATGCGGTGGCAAAGAGCTTAGAATGAGCAAGAGGCGACACTCAATAGAACGTTCCATTGCAACAGCAGCGCCCAGCAACAGCCTCGGATTCCGCCATTTTGGAGTGAAAGTGATTGGCTGGATATCATTACTGTCGCAATGGCAAGCAGCTGCTTTGTTTTTAAAGCTGACATACAACCTAAAAGACGACAATACAACACTTACTATCACAATCATCAGCACTTTTAATAGTTTATTTAACAGACTTATAATATGCTGTTGTTCTATTGGAGTTTTCATTCCAAAATGGCCACCGCACCCTCTAGTGGGTAATAAAACTAAACCCAAATAAAACTAGAGTATCGCCTCTTGGTCTTTCTAAGCTCTTGGCGGTGGTCAGTTGTTCCACAATATTGTCATTGTCATGTCAACTTGGTACACAGAAGCACAACTCCTGCTGATTGGTCCACTGTTGTATAACTGACATTGAGTGCCACTGCATGTAAAAGTTTCATCTGTTTTATCTTAATACGCCATTGAAAATTGTAGTGCTCATGTGCGAGGTGCAGAAGACACAAGAGTATAATGATCATGCACATTCATTCATAAACCACAATTACATATAAAAGCAATGTAAATATAAGGTTCTGTCTCATCTCGTGCTTACGCATGTCTGAATCCTTTCTCTACACACACACAAGATTGAGCCGTTATTGTACCTCACACGCTGTTATGAATGAACTTCCAGTTAGTGCTAGTATCTTCATTAAAAGAGATTTCAGATTTTGCTGAATCTATGCACAATTGGTGTTTTAATGTTGTTAGGAAAGAGTTGGGCTCAACCTTTGAAAGTTATATAGTTTATTACGCAGTCTAATTCTAAAATTTTATTTTTCAATACTTAGTTTGTTTTGAACTTTTGCATCACAAGTACAGTAGCACTCTTTAGCTCCAGCTCAAAATAAACAGTAAAGCAAGCACTGGCTATTGGTTACAGTGTTATTCCTGTTATACCTATTGAACTGTGACCCCAAAACCAAGGCGCATACAGTACCAAACCATAGCCTCCATGTACCATTAAACCCATACTAAAGACAATAAATAAAAATACTAAGTTCTTTAAAATACAAGTGGTACTTCAGATGTATTAATGCCTCCCACAACAAGCAACATTATTTAAGCTATTGCCTGTGTGTACAGTGTAATAAAGCTCGTCGTATGTAAGTTTAAGTTTCAGGTTTGCTCAAAATAAACATTGATAAACAAGACAATCTTTTCAAAAGCTCTTGCTGTAAAATAATTAAATTTATGTCACTGTAACGATTTCTAGCTGTTTGGTCTTTCTGTGCTATTGAAAAGCCAGCAGACACACACTGTTATTATCAACGTCAGCTTCTATTATCCCCATCCACTTCACACAAATCATAATTTGTAATACACAAATCTAAAAGTCCTCCGAGAAGGGACACAAAGTGATTCGTTGTGGTGGCTTTTTTGAGCTTGAGCTTTTGAGCTTTCATTTGATATCGATTCACATAGATACATACATGTATATCCTAATAAACGCACTAATTCTTTAGATCTAACCTTGTAAAGTCTAAAATACCATTTCATGTTGATGTGCATTTGATTCTTTTAAATTATTAACATGATCAATACTTTGCTGAAAAATGTGCAACTTCTGTATTCGATTTTCTGTCAACAATTTTTATTTTATTTTTTTATTTTTTGCCTGAAGGCCTTGGAATACTTCAAACAAAAACAAAGTGGTGGTATTTCATAATTTTGAACAACATCAACCAAAACCAAAGTTGAATTGTTGAGTTGAACATGTCTGTGCATAAAACAAATGATTTCTAAAAGGGTCTGAAGTTGAGAAATGAAAACTCCCTTGGTCTTTAAAACATGTAAGAGTTCATTGTGCTTTAAAAAAACATCCTGTAAGTTTTACAATAAAAAATACAATTCAATCCATCTATACTCAATGATACACCACCAAAATAATCTTATATTGAAGCTATTCAGCTAAAATCAACAGGTTTTGAATGTGTTTTTTTTTTCTGAATGTAGTAAATTAGTTAACTATTAGTGTGGCTAAACCATTGAGATCAAGTCACATTTTTGCATCCATATCATATATTTCAAGATGTGTTTTGACAGTTCATAGCCACCGTACAAGCAAAAGTCAAAATCCAGAATGCCGTCAGACACGCAGCTCAGAGAACTTAATAATAATATGCGAAATACACAGATACAGATTATAAAGACAGATTGTAACAGATGATTGCAGAACAGCTTGACTCTTGTGTCAAACCCAGCCACTGACATCCTGAAATCAACTTTGAATCTCTTAGGGTAGTCCTTCAGCGCTTTGATAAGAAGGTGGAACACTCCTTGTTCTCTCTGCATTCTAATAAAGATTGGACAGAGTGTTTATGCTTCTCAAAAGTGAACCACAGCATCCAGTCATTAAGGAACTTTTAAATTAAAATATTTAAATGTATTAAATTTGAAATATTCAAAAGGAGTCACAGGATTGTAAACCATTTTGGCTGCATGGCACAATAAACGTGCTATATAAATGCATATTACATTACAAAATCATTAGCTAATCATACTACCGGATGTTTACTTTTTACTCTACAACCCATTGTTAGTTATTTTCAATACATAAATTATCAATAAAATATTTAAAAAATCAATTGGGACTCTATTCTCATGTTGATTAGGGCAGGGGTTTTCAAACTGGGGGCCGCGGCCCCCTGGGAGGCCGCCAGATGGCGCTAGGGGGGCCGCAAAGACATTTTAGATGAGGGGTAATCAATGGGCCCACATGGATAAATTTTGTGTCCCGCATCATTCTGAAGGTAAATATATTTTTTATTATAATTTGAGCTCAAAAGTACTGCAAAAATTAAGCTTTATGCTTATGTCATTTAAATGCAGGTGACACTTTTGTGACACAGGAAAAGAAGCGCAGCGGCCCGCCTCTGTGCACGGGGACTTTTATTGAATAAGCGCTTCGGGCACTTCCTGTGATTTTTGGCGCTTGTCTGCTTCACCTGATGGCGTTTACCTTTCACTTACGCGTACCTCTTTTAAGCTAAACAACTAAATGAATCCTCAGGTCTATTTAACTGACTATATTTCAGTTAAAATACATGATCAATAAGAACATTATCGGTGGCTGAAAGCACTACCCTGTTTATGGCTTGCGTTCCTAACCGATCAGCTGGGTGCTGCGGAGTGCGCGCCTCTCTGCGCAGGCTTCACTCATAGGGAACAAATAGCATTTTAAAGACACGGCACAAAATTGCTCATCGTCCACAGTGCGACAGGCTTCACACTTTGCATTGTACAAATATCAGACGGTCCTCTTTGCAGCATGGCAAACAAACATATTAAAATTGTAAAGCAAAAAGTGCTGCAATAACAATGAATGGAGCTGTCATCACATCAGCGAGTTCTCAGAGTTTCACTCCTGTTACACTAATGACAGCTGAATGAGCTCTGCAGTGGACCTTTTACTCACATTGGTTCATAACTGGATGATTAAAAAAAAACTAAATTGTATACACCCTGAGTAAAACCACTATAGCCTATACAAATTATAATCTATCTGTTTGTGTTATGTTTTAGGGGTAATTAATTGTTAAATATTAAAATGTATTAGTGCTCTGTATTTAATAGAGCTCAATATCTCAAAAAATATTTATTTATTTATATATTATATATTTATTATTATTTATTAAATATATACATATTTATTTGTGTAACTAATTTAAATGTAATGTTCAGTATTATTATTAATAGAACACACTGGTATGAACATTTTAAAGTCAGCAAAGCTTCTAAAATTATGCAAAGTAAAACTTGTGGCTCTTTGAACTAGAATTGATACCCAATTCTAGATTGCATTTAGGAAATTATTTTTTATCAGTGTAAGTCAGGATTGTCGACCTGAGTAAATTATGATGTGCACAAAAAAAAGAAATAAAAATAAACAAAACACACTGAACCACTACAGCCTCCATTGTAGTATTGCTAGTTACAACAGTACAGTTAACTGTTAACAGGCTGATGAATGACAAAACTCTTTAAAACTTTAAAGCTTTAAATCTTTAGATGCATTTAGACTCTCAGCTGTAAGGGTAAATACAGAAGAATCTAGCTGTGCATAGGCAGAAAAAAAAAGCATAAAATGGCATAAAAACTGTGTAAAGTGACGACTCGTACACAAAATATGGCTTGATGGAATCCAGTGAGAGCAGACCACAATGAACACTGCGCATGAAGATTTGATCAATAGATTTAAGCACTGAAACCATGTCAACTCAACTAACATCTTTCAAAAATTAATCCAGATAATGAATAATATATAATAATATAAATGTATTGAATAATACAATTAAAAAAAAATTTAAGTACAGTTGTTAATTTGAGGGGGTGGCGTCATTTTTATTTTTTGGGGGTCCCAAAACAAAAACATAACCTATGTGTATCTTTTACTTTAAGCCTAAATTTTGTCTTTGTGTTGAATACCCACAGAGTGTGAAGATCCTGACCTACAGAGAGCCTCAGAACCCAGAGTACAAGGACTTTGTCTCCAAGCTAAAGACAGAAGCCATGGATATGTTTAACTTCAACGTGGAAGATTCTCTGGTAAGACATCTCTATTAGTGACTTTTGTTTTTCATAAGTAATGAAGCACACAATGTGTCAATGTACCAATCCATAGTCTTATTTTGTTTTTGCAGTAAGATTCCAAACAAACAAACAAAAATAACCATAGTACTTAACAAAAAACTGTAAACAAGAATGTTTATTTGTAAATTCCAGTATGCAAAATATATATGAAAAGACTTAAAAGAACTTAAGAATCCTTAAAAAGACTTTTTTTTTAAAAAAAGGTTGTATACATAAATAATAAAAGAATACATGCACTGAACAGAATTTGCAGAATTATTCAATCATACTTTTGCTCTCTTTATTAAAATGAATATATCTAGTTTAATTTGCAAGTAAGTTATTATTTATATCATTATTAATTATGTAAATTCATATATCAAATAAGTTAATATAACGTGCACAAGTATAGTAACTCAAACTCCAAATTTGTACTCGACATTAAACCCATCCATATGCACACACAGTGAACACATACCCAGGGCAATTGCTAGGGAGCAGTTAAGGGGTCAGGGAGTTTACTGAGGGGTCTCACTTCATTCATGGTATTGAAGGTGGAAGAGAGTACATTACCCCCATCTATACTCCCTGCCGGACCTAAGACTCAAACCTACAGTATAACCTTCACATTAGTAGTCCAACTCAATAACCCTTAGGCCACAACTTGGCTTGAGCAGCAAGATTCTGACAATATAAAAACTTTGGATAAAAATATCATATCATCAAATATGCTCGTTCACATGAGTAACAATCACACAGTATGAACTATCAAAGACGCAATCTAAGAGAATCGCTGATGTGTTGCTGATATCCGTGAGATATTTGGCAGCTGTCTGCGATTTGAATCAATGAGTGAAATGAGTTCTGATTGAAAACAACATCTGCGATTACCTCAAGCCAATGAGAAAATAGCATCCACTAGTATGGGTACCTGCAGGCCAGCGGGAGTTTGGGGGAGAAGTTAAAAAACGCTCATTTTAAGTCTGTTTGGACCCAAGAAACGAAGGATAAATTACTGTAAATTTGGCAACATCAGTGACGTGACTACTTTGAAAATCATGCCGTCTGAACTCGCCACTAGGATTGGTATAAAAGAAAACTTTGCCGGTTTTAAAACCTTGACTTTTCCAAACCGAAGTAAACCTTGAAACTGGTTATCATCCCATGTTTAGCCAGAACAATTGTGGTAAGAAAAGAGGAAATATAAAACTAAATATATATATACAGCTGACCTCTATTTTTTTTATTTTCTACAAATACAGTTTTCAGAAAGCTATGCCGTAATTGAAATAATACATTGCTTCCCACACATAGACTTTACTTTGGCTGGCCCCCCATCTATATTAATCGCTGCCCAAGTATTTTTTTTTTAGAATTTGTAAATATTGTTTCTATTTTTACCAATATTATCATCCTTTTACACTTTTTTTTGTATCCACCAAAGATTACCAAACATTTGCGTTCGATTAACCAGTGGAAAATCTTCTCTTGCCCCACACATTTCATACTGCTCATTGTGTATGTGCGAGAACTGTCAACAACACTTTCTCAGACATTCTGACGTGCTCTGCAGAGACCTACAGAAATTCACTTTTTTAAAGCTTAAAAATGCATTCGGTGACAATGGCCGGTGATTCTAAATCTCCTAAAATGTCCACGACATTTTGACTTTTGCTTACATGAGCTTATTTACATTTCCAAAAGCATTTAAGAAACTAGATAGCCTTGAAAATTTGGTAAAGCCTTATATTGATTGTAAACAGATTTTTAGGCATCATCTCTAGAGACTAAACCTCTGAAATGTGATTCCTGTTTTGAAAATCATTCCTGATGACTTTGTTAGGACCACATGGTTCCCATGTTGAAGGAATGTTAGTCTAGTGCACATACAAGACCCCAGTGACTTTGAAGCTTATGCAAGAATGAAAACGGTTTCTCTGGCTACTCCCAGACACAGTAGATGTCACCCTGTCTTTATGGATTACAGCTGCACACTAATTCTCAGTTCACCTTTGGGATGTTTCATATTAAGAATTACCCTAAACTTCAGACAATATAAATGAATTGTGCCTGCTGGCAGCATTGCTAATTTTCATGCTGTTTGCATTGTTCTTGAACCTAGTTAATTTGAGGAATTATGGAAAGCAGGGAAAGTCACAGATTTAAAAAAAACACATTGTTTATTGCTATTTGCATGTAGTCAGTTCATCAGCATGCTAACAAGTTTTTAGTGGTACTGTGGATTTTGGAAGATTCAGCAAGCAATTTAGGCCCGTTTACAAAAATAAGTTTTAGATTTAAAATGGCATTTTGGATCGAAAACAATCCCTGTCCACACTGGAATTTCACCTAGCTTTTCTGAAAATATCTCTATCCACACTATATCTCCTGACCATACGCACACTCTGGCATGCACTGCAGTGTATGTGAAGGTCTGAGCTCCAGGCAGTTAGCGGGTTTTTTAAGCACACCTCCCCAGATGAGAGCAGTGCATGGCAGACAGTTCATCAAGGATGTACTGCTTGGTTACATCTCACTATAGTTGTTAAGCGTGATATTCGATTTATCTTGTCTCTATCTAATGACTCTTTGGTCTTTTGAATCTATTATTTATTCTCAGGTAACGTGTTTTGGCTGAGCACAAAGATAAGTTACTATATTAATTTGTGTAACCGCGTACACATTTGACTGATTGCTTGCCTTTCTTTCCTATATAGTATAAACGTATTGTACATTATACTTTTATAATGGTCATTATGGATTATTAAAACTGATATTCAGCAGAAGAGACAGGGTCTGTTTCGTGTTTTGAAAATGAAAGGAGGCAGTTATGTTATAGGCTCTGGTTTGTTATTAATATGCAAACATTGAAGATGAAGATAATGCTTTTATAAATATGTAACTACAAGTGGCTTTAAGATTTTTGGTATCTGTTAAGTTGTTAATATCAAAATGAAAATAGGCAGTTCCTTACATCAGGTTTTCATTTTATTGTTAAGATAGTGAAACAACGTAGCCATTGTGATGTGAGTGACATTATAAAGTACACTGTTCCCTTTGAAGATTTACCCAACGTGTCTTTTGGAGTTTGTTTTCTATAGCAAACTTGCAAAGTCTAAACTTACAAGGAAAAAATGTGCAAATATTTGCAGCCATGCCTCCGTTTTCAGATGTCTCTACTTTCCCCCATCCACATTGATGTGAAGCAGCAGCGTAAACACCTCTTCTGTGTTTCCAAAATGCTCCATTTTCTGGGCTCGAAAAAACTCGAGGTAGTGTGGACGCAAGGCGTATGTGTTACAAAACTTATGCTTTTTAAATCTGAATCATATTACTGTAAATGTTGCCTCAGTCAACAGTAAAACAACAGAAACTTTAACAGTCAGGTTTACTGTATTGTGATTTTGCAGCAGCACTCCACTATGATACACCACCACTGATTCTTTAAAAGTCAGAATTAGTGGGCGTGATAATATGCATGAGCATGTGTTTGATTCACCATGACGAGGAGTGGGAAAATATATATCTGAAAAAGCAGGAGTGATGCAACAAACTTCAATGACCTGCAGCTTTCACACTACAGACTGAGAATATAAGCTGCAGCATCAAGTGCCAGGCAAAACATATGCTGTATACAGCCACCTACCAGCATGAGCCTCAGGAAATACATTTGGATTATAGTATGTCCATTTAAATGATGTCTGTTAGGGGTTTAATTCCTACAGGATGTCCTGGGGACATGTGTCACATATTTTAACAGTCAACCTTGAACAAAGCCACTGCAATGGGAAGCACCCAAATGGATGAAGAACACCACAGTGCCTAATGCTCTAACAAAGTGAATTTACAAAAGCATGTAGCATGTATTGTGAAGTCTATGGCATAGACATTTATGACTGAACACAACATTCATACATGAAATTAAATTTATTGATTTCCCACCAGCCTGTTATTGAGTTTACATTTCCACATCTTAAGGATTAGTTCACTTAAAAAGTTGTTATTAATTATTATTAGTTATTAATTATTCACTTTTAGACACTCAAAAGAGTTTTTGGAGCTTGATATTATCACAGTAGAACCAACAAAGTCATATTTTTAATATGTTGACAGTGATATTTTGTTCCTTTTTTGGATTTTGAACTTCTCAGAACCGTTGCTGTCTATGGAGGATGAGGGAGCCCTCACATTTTATCTAAAATTTGCTAAATTTTGCTCTGAAGATGTATGAAGGCTTCAGTGGGGTTGGAATAGCATGGGGATGAGTAATCAATGACATAATGTTCATTTTTTGGGTGAGCTAATTCTTAAATATTATGGAATAATATAAAATAAAATAAAATAATAAGGAACACAAATGTTGTATTGGTTGCCTTGTCAATCAGAGAGCTTTTTCAGAAGTCATTAGCCAATAGAAGAAGTCCAGGGACCTCATGTACGAAGACTTGCGTGGAAATCTTACTAAAACATTGCGTACACACAAAGCTGTTAATGTGCGTACGCAGAAAAAAATTCAGATGTATGAAACACTGCGTACGCCGAATCTCACGCATATTCTTTTGTACATCCGAATGAACGTGAAACTGAGCGCAACATGCACGAGCACAAAACCCCTCCCTGCCTCCTCCCCAGTATGAATATGCTAATGACTATGCTAATGGAAAACCCCAATGAAAAAGCAATGGCAAAATCAAGCAAAAAGAGAAATTTTGAACAGAATGTGAAATGGAGGTGCTGCTTTCGGAGGTAGACCGGAGAAAAGCGATGTTATTTGCAAGTTTGTTCTCCGGAATTAACAACAAAAGAAAAAAAATAGAGTGGGAGAGTTTAGCTGATGCGGTTAACGCAGTTGGGTCTAAACATCGCACTGAGTGAATTAGAAAAGAAATTGTGTGGTTTATATCTGTAAAATGTTGCAGTACCCTTAGCAGTCTCAGTGGCGCACCTCTTAAGACGCATGTGATCCTGTTTTGACATGTTCGAGCATAAACTCGGCTCGAATCCAGCGTCTGATGAACTCTTTCTTCTTTTTTTCCCCTGTACATATCAGATTTTGCCTACTATTTATCACGAGAAAGACAAGTAGGAATCATCAATAAGTTTGTACATCATATTTTATTTGCACATTTATTGAATGGAAATGTTTCTGATTCACGCATGCAAATTCATCTTCAGATAGTGTCTTTATAGCAATGTGCGTGCAGTAGATAGCTCAGATTACATTGGGAAAACAGGCGACTGCTGCAAATTGTGCTTTAATGTTTAGCTGGTCAACTGTATGGTATGGAAACCTTATTTACCTGCTAGATGAACCCGTCTCATACAGCTGCCATTGCAAGGCTCAGACACTTTGTAGAGAGGAATTTAACACAACTGCCTCTAGGAGTCGCCAATGGAAATAAAACAGACACGCACAAAAAATGTGCGTATGCCAGCCAGAAAGCTGCCGTGAAGCTGTGCACATTCCCACGTTCAGTTCATTGTTAGTAAATCCAAACATGAGCGATTCTGAGCGTGAAACCTGGCGTACGCAAAGTTTTTGTGCGTACGCAGCGTTGATACATGAGGCCCCTGGTCTTCTGTTGTCAGACTGACGGAAGACTGGGGCTTTTGTGCAACGAACACTCTCTATTCGTTGTTAAATGATCTAGATTCTTGTTAAAAGATTTTGCATACTAAACGTATGCAATAATTTAATTCATTCACCCCTTTGGGAGAGAGATTTAAATTTAGGTTCTGCAAAAGACTGAGATGGCTGTTCTTAGTCAGAAATGATTGAAGTCTGTGCTTTTGCTTGTTTGTTTTCTGACAGTAAATGTCACCCGGTACTTGCCCAGAAAAACCCAGATGCATGTGTGCGGGATGAGTAACCTTTCTCTGACAGTGGGGAAGAGTGGTAATTACCCTTAGCCGCAGGTCACCTCGTGCGAGTCTGTCACCACAGAGGAGTCTGTTAGTTCGAGTTCTGCTCAGGGCTATTAAAGACGTGCTCTGCCTGAGCCTCCTGAATACCCATTCTCTAAAGCTCAGCTGAGTGTTTTATACAACACACCTAGTAATGACCATCAAGAGGAAATTATTCTGATTTGATCTACTTCAGTTGAAAGGGGTGGCATAATGGATTTTTTTTGTTCAGGTTGTGCTTATGGCGTGCACAGCAACATCTTTTCACATGCTTTAAAATAAATGCACAATGATTTTTCAAATAGCATTAAAGCAATTGTCTTAATATCTGGTTTTACGAAGACCCTCTCTCAACGAACTCTTATTGGTTAGCTGGTCGAGTGTGTTGTGATTTGCAGATTGGTTGGTGTTCATGGTTGGCTGGTCACCAGGCCACTGTGTCACACCTCTCAGAATGTGGAAGATGTCCCCTGTGAGAAGTCGAGCACAGAGCTGAATATTTGTTTTATAACGATTTGGAACAGAGTTAGAAATAAAATGTAACCTTTGGTCCTTACGTCAAATGTCTATCCGACATTTGTAAATATAGCAACATTTTTTTTTAAAGAAGCAGTATCCACAGCAGTAGCCATGTTGCCAATATTATATATAATATAGTCAAAATTATTAGCCCCTTTAAGCTATTTTTTTTAAGTTTACAGAACAAACCATTGAATTAAAATAACTTGTCTAATTACCCTATCCTGCCTAGTTAACCTAATTAACCTAGTTAAGCCTTTAAATGTCACTTTAAGCTGTATATACTGTAAGTGTGTTGAAAAGTATCATGGCATGTCATCATGGCAAACATCAAATAAATCAGTTATTTGAAATAAGTTATTATAACTATTAAATGTAGAAATGTGTGTGGGGGAGGGGTTAAACTGTATATATGCTGGCAAAACAAAATTAGTACTCATGGCTTTTGATGATTCATTAAGATCCTATGAAATTAAATGATCAGTTTACACAAGAAATAGAGTAGAACTTTATTTCGAGTTTTATTACGTATTATCCACAGTCTTCACAACTGATTCTGAGCACATCCACAATATTCAGAATAAAACTAGCTGCACAAACTCACACATAAGCTTACAGAATTCCTTTACAATGGTGAACCTTTGTTTGCTTATTTTAGTTTATTTAAGCTTATAGGTGCAATAGGTGATTGTCTTCAGAATAATTTTTTGTTGTGCTGGTTGAATGTCTCTTCACATTCCAGTAGCAATGATTAAAGTAAATGATCTAAATGTATTTAAATGCATTTTTTTAATTCTGGGTAAGGCATAAGACTAAAAAATGTTCATCCATTTAAAATTTGTCTGGCCAACAATTGCCATAGTTCTGATAAGTAGAATTTCTGAAGTACTGGCTGAAGTATTTGTTTTAGACAGGTAACAGTATGTTTTAAAACTATTTTAGTCACGCAAAGCTTATGTAGATTTATGTAGAATTTTTGTTCAGCCACGAAAATCTCCCAGCTAAAGATTGATGTAATCATCTTCAATTTCTTGAGAGCCCTTTTACTGCATTTATAATATAGATTTTTACTTAGTTTAATAACAAAACATACATAAATAGCGGTATTATGCCTAGCCTGCTTTACTGAGGTGTAGTTGGTTTTATATTCACAATGGTTCATTTTTGAACAATGACAACCTGTGGCATGCTCCCTATATTGTAAACCATGCTACTCTGAATATTCTGTTTGAAATAGCGTGTAAGTATGGCTAAGTAATAAGTGTAATTCCTGCATCCCGCTGGCCAAGCACTAAGCATACAGTAGTCGCTTTAGGACAAAGCGCTTGAGAGAGTGAGACCAGAGATCCTTGCATGCATAAAATATTGCACATTTTGACAAGTGTTGCTTGATACACAACTGAAAACGTTCTTGATACAATACAGTTTTTCATTCAGAATTGTAGTATTATAAAGTACTGTGAAGTTTTCTAATTGGTGAATGACATAATCTAGTGAAGTGTCTGCTGTCATCTTTAAGGTGTGCGTTTGTGATTTCAGAAAGCGTGGCTTTGAACGGCAGGGGAGGGACTGTGTTTTCAAAGCTTTTATGCTAATAGTTAGCATTTTGGAATATCACCTACTGTAAGCTCTGGCCAAACACATAAGCTTGCTATTGCTTATTGTATATTATTGAGGTTTTGTATGTACATATGAATTATAGTAGGAAGCTAAAATAATTGTTCTATCATATGTTAAGAAATTTTCAGTGAATTGTGTCAAGTTCAGCTTCACATATTCTCCAGACTGATGTAGATTTCCTCAACTAGCATAACTCCATATTGGACATCAGTGCAAGAGTTATGTAGCATATTGTAACTTTCAGCAGCAAGCATTCCCTGAAAACGAATGACAGCCAGGACTGAAAACAGCATATCCATGCTTGTTAGCAATGCTTGGAATGAGTTTCAGCTGTGTTTCCATAGCTAACGATTAGATGAGATACGCTACACGCTCTGTGCACAGTCAAATTATTTTCTGAAGTCTAATAAGGTGTCTGCAACTCTTCTCACTGTTCTGCCGTCTGTTGTTCTAGTCTCTTAGCCCGATGCATCCATCCATTTCCCCAGGGCAGTGAGCTCATTTGGAAGGTTCCCTCTGCCCGCATCTCACATGTCTGTCTCTCCAATTAGTTGTTCCCTTCACTGCCACCATTATTACAGCCAAGGCACATTCTCTCCATTTCTTACTCTTAAGCTCTCACACTCCACACTCTCTCTGTCCATGTGCTTCCCGGAGCTATCTTGAACTTCCCACTATCAAGTTTTGCATCCCATTTCATCAACCAAGAGCTAATTTATCCATAAATACTCCCTTTAATCCGAGACATTGTTGAACAGAGCCACTTCTCTCTGATTGGATGGCCTTTGTGACTTTGCACTGGGAACAAAAAGAGCAAATGGAGGCAGATGTGGCTGATGCTTAAAGCGTATTCCTTTTTAGGTGATTTAATCTACAATGGTGGTTCTCGTGAAGGTTGCAATGGTGGGAACAAAAAGTGCAGACATCCATCAGAGGTGACAGAAATGGTTAAAATGAGCCAATGCTGTAATTATGTGTGATGAAGGACAAACTCTATGCCCATTGCTGCACATGATAAATTGTGAAACATTTTTTTAAGATTATTACTGTTTTTCTTCATTATTATTTTCCAGGATCATACTTATGATTTTTGAATGGCACAAGAAGCCACACGAGCCCTAAAAAATCAAGAATATTTAAAAACAACCTCTGAAGGACTGGAAGGATTCTTTTTCGCTAAGGCATTGAACACCTTAGAAAGCCATTGCTCCAGGAACACACTTGCAACTGCATAGCAACACCTAGGCAACCAATATGAACAACCCAAAGATCAAGTTTAAAAACCAAGGTTACTGTCAAGGTTGATGTTGGGCAGGGGTTCTTAATATCTACATTTAAAGGTCCAAATCTGACATCTGTCTTGTTATTAAGGTCAAAGCTAAAACTATTTATTTTTCTTTAACTAAAGTGGCATTTGCATTCAAAACACATTAAATACAATGCAAATGTGGCAAAACCACTAATGAATAAATGCATTTTTGTATAAAACACAACAAAATGTAGGCCAATAGTATCTGGATGCAGCCATGATGATGCAAGCTGATATTGCATATCTCAGAGATGCAATGTCAATGCAATCAATGGAGCTAGTGATGAGGGGTGGGGTTAGGTGTGGGCATTAAAAAAGCATTGCATGCAGGCCAACTGCACCAGGTCTGAATCCAGACCCCTCTCCAAAATAGTGAAAAATACAAAAGGTGTTCAATAAAAACATTAGGTGTTGAGTTTTGCGTTTTTTATATCAGTATTTTGTAGATACATGAGGTTCAAAATGTCCATGTTTTGTTTTATAGTGGCATTTCTCAGTTCCATTCCAGTCTTTTGCAACTCCCATTGTCTCATTACAAATCAAGCAGAATGGCATTGTGCTGGATTGTGGCATGGTCTTGCAATACGAAATGAAGTCTTTGAGAAGCCTAATGTAGGGAAAGGGAACAAGGTCTTAAATACAGACTAAAAAATGGGTTTAACAATTATAAACAAAAATAAGACAAAAAGCAACAAAAACTATCCCGAGTGGGAAAACTGGACTGTGCAGGGCAGTCTGGTAGGGATGAGGGCTGGAACAAGAAAAAACAGGATAAACGACGACAAACTGGCACAAGATAGCAGACACGAGGAATCAGAAAGAAGCACGAGAAAGCAGAAAGAATTAACAAACAAGTGAACTGAATAAACTAATAATAGGTTAACAAGGAGGGTGGGACTAGACAATAGACAGGGGCACATGACACAAAGAAACAGCACAAGCCATGTGGTCACGTAAAACAGGACTTGAACACGCTGAAAACATTACAATGGCTTTAACAGAGCAGCTAGACATATATAATAGACTTGGGCATAAAATTCCAATTCTACCCCTTAGCCCTTCCCCTTTTTACACATAAAGGGGTAGGAGTGTCCCAATTCTCTTTAGCTTGAAGGCGTAGAGCTAAGGGGAAGGGTTAGATACCCTTTCAAATTGAGATTTCTCAGGATTGCACTTAAAACCAAGGGGTAAGAAAATTTCCCACAATACACCAGCCACAACAGCAGCATGGATGCACTCAGAAGTAAGGAGATCCACAAATGAGTATCTTTTTGTCATTAATATGAATTTTTACAACAAACAAGCATATGTTTTAATACAATTATAAACACACTCATGTTTTACCATAATGTTTAAAAAAAACTGCTAAATCTATAATACTTAATATTAACTCCTTTATAGCAGTCCCACAACATTTTGTGATGAATATGGCCACGGTGTAAGTGCACAGTACAGTTATAATCATATTGCCACATCAGATTGTTATGATAACATGATATATGACTTCAGTGATTTCCTGAAGATAAATACCAAAAAATAACACAACTGGAATAACTACAGCAGTCACCATCGTCTGATCTCATATGAAACAAGAGATCGCGAAGACATATGATGACATAAGCTGGTATTGTAGTGATGTCCCATTTCTTAGGGGTTCATTTTAAAGCCCTTCCCCTTCACATTCTGTTTCAAGAGCCATGGGGAAAGGGAAGGGGTATTGGTACAAAAATAGAATTGGGATTGGGCCTCAAAGAGTTTGATCAAAACTTAACATTCTCTCATCATTCACTTGTTCCAATCCTGTTTGTCTTTTTTTTTTTTTTACACAAAAGAAGACATAAAGAAAACTGGAAACCTAGCTGTTTGGGTGTTCTGTGTTTTTCTGAGGTAATTAATCTGCCGAAATGTGTATATTTAGGCGCTGGTGTCCTCTTTGGTGATGAGTATTGTTGTAGAATGCTTTCTGTTCAAGTGCTTGAGCAAGTTGCTGATCGAGTTAAAAGTTCTTTAGACTGCATTTCACAGCAATACTTTTGTTTTTATGCTCAATGAAATCAAAGTCATGTCTGTATTTCCACTTGAAAAAGCAACCACTCTTGACAGCAGCCATTTCAGCTCCTGTTCTCCAGCTATTTAAAAGGGCATGCTTATTAACTTACGTTGCAACAGAAAACGTGATTTAACAGAAGCTTTTGTTTCTTCTAAAAACTATATTTTTATGTAAGTAATGCAACTATACTGACTTTAGTAACTGTAATCAAATTACACTAACTTAAAATGTCATTCGTTACATTACTGCATTCCTAAAAAATGTAATTAGAAAACAGTATGCGTGGAATTCGTTCCGCCCAACTCTGATGTCAACCTATTGATTGATTGATTGATTGATTGATTGATTGATTGATTGATTTTCCCAGATTTAGATTTTCATCTGATTTTCTGTTGCTGCAGTTTTTTTCTCACTGGCACAGCATATTAAAATAAGATATATATTGCTCTATTTTTTGCATCTCTCACAGTCTGAATCTGTTATGCTTTCAGTCTATTATTTTGTCTCCACAATGTTTTTCTCCATCTCTCTCAGCCTGTTGCTTTTTTTGGCCTGGATCACATTTTTTTCATCTAGTCCTCCCCCATCTCCCAATCTCTCAGTCTGTTCAACCTTTTACTCGAAATTTGCATTTCATTGCACTGTTTCTTTTCTCTTAGGACCCTAGCAATCTCCTTTCCTCCTTCCATAATCTCCTGATCCACCGTCACTCACAGATGTTCTGTATTGATGAGTCCACGGACTGTCTATGGTTGCTATGACAACCACACTTTTGTACACCTTTCACTTTTTGGAACATTTTTCCCTCAGTTTTATCACGGTACGTCAGAGCTAGGTTTTACCATCAACCATCTGGTTCTGCACCACTGGCTTCTATCTGGTTCTTTTTTAAACTGCAATAGCTCAGGATGACAGCTGTATTAATTAATATGGTTTCATTCTTTCGTTAGATCTTACAATTAAAAGAAAGCAATCTTTAATTCAGCTTTAGCCAGATTAGTTTTTTTTATATGAGAAGACTTACGATTCCCTGGATACTTCAAAATCTGAGGAAAAGGATCTTCATTAAGAGTTGTGTTTTCCTAGCTGAGGACAGTTAATGAAATGCACACTGGCACTTTAAAGATTACATTTTCCCTGGTGTTTAATCAAATTTCTATAATAAAATGCTTGTTTTCATAAAGCTATAGTCCTGCAGCCCTGCAATTTAAAACTATTGAAATCATTTTCAGCAGTTGAAATCTATCTAAAATAAAATACCAATATTAGATAAAACATAAACACACACAAATTTGAAAGCAACCCAAATGCTGCAAACTGTGTAACAACAACCTAGCAACAATCCATAGTACCAATTCTATAGCAACTCTCAGGAAAACCTCCACCTTAGCAAGAGTCTTTTCTTCCTTTATTTTGGTCATTCTGTCTTGAGATGCAAATTAATTATATATTTAGTTACTACTGTGTGGTTTGCGGTTCTCAGTTTTGAATTTGATTATGATAATCATACAAATGTATGTTTGGTGACCTAAACTTTTGTTAGTTAAATTGACATATAATATTTAGATATAAAACTATTTCTTACTGCAGTGCTTCATTTATAGTTGAATGCAAACCACTCATTTTTCACAGTTTGACTCTTTGTAGCAGAAACTTTATGTTCATATACAATCATATGTGGCAATCAGTACACTCAGAGCAGCAAGATGGAGATACTTTTTTATTTACTTTAGTTGTATCATTATCATCATTTATTATTGGACATTCATTTATGAAATCATTAATTCATTTTCTTTTTGGCTTAGTCCCTTTATTAATCAGAGGTCACCACAGCAGAATGAACCGCCAACTTATCCAGCATGTGTTTTACGCAGAAGTTGCCCTTCCAGTTGCCACCCAACACTGGGAAACACCCATACACATACACATACACTACAGCTAACTTAGCTTATTTAAATCACCTATACAGAGCACCCAGAGGAGACCCAACACACACAGGGAGAACATGCAAACTCCTCACAGGACTGCCAACTGACCCAGCCGGAGCTTAAACCAGCGACCTTCTTGCTGTGGGGTGATTTGTGCTACCTACTGCACCACCGTGATGCCCTAATTTTTTTTATTATTGCTCTAATTTCAACTAGTTATCACAACATAAGTTACTATAATGTTGCTGGTTTTTGTTAGTTTGATATGGGTTGTTTTCAAATACAATATGTTTGTAATATTCAATATTCAATAGTGGAACTTATTTATTTTTGGCTGGTGCTTCAGCTATAAACTTTTGCTCATGCTTCTAAATTTTTTTAAGTTGAAGTGCTACCAAATACAAAAGTAACACTTTGGGCCCTTTTATACACCCGGAACAATAAGGCGCAAGACGTGTACGGCGTGATTTGTTGCTATTTTCAGACCTGCGCAACAGTAATTTTCTTGTTTTGCGACACATTGTTTAAATAGCAAATCCCTTTGCGCCACTTTGTGCAATCATGGGTGTTCTGGTCTGAAAAGGAGGTGTGTTAAGGGTAATTGTTGGAACGTGGCTATTTTGAAAAACTGAAATAGACTGCTCCATTGACGAACTAAGGGAGGGGGAGGGGGGCTTTTTTCAGTTTATTCATGACAATTTGCATTAGTATAATATAGTTAGTAGCAGTAATAAGATTTAATTCATGCATATTTGTTTTAATCAAAACAAGTTTAGATATGTCCACCTGTCAGATTTTGGAGACATAATCATCACCGTAAGGTGCAATAGAATATTTGTTTGGACATAACTTGTTTTTTTTTTTTTTTTTTTTTTTTACAATTTGTTTATGTTGTTAATTTATTCATTTGCTGGAAACTAGACTGTAATTTAGAAATAGTTATAAAAAAATCTTAACAAGCAAATTTAAATATGTAGGCTTATGGATGTCTTCAGTGGAGTGAGTTTCCACCATTTCCTCATTCACGAAAGTAAAGGAGTAAAGTAAAGAGAAAGTAAACAGGCCTAATAGATGAGGCTCGTTCTTGATCCTCTTGCTGCAGATGGTCTGCTTTACTGTTTTCTTCCTCAAAAAGCATTCAGTTTTTCCACTTACAAAATTGGCCATATAAATAGCAAATGCGTCACAGTGCGACACAACTGACTCTTAAAGGGAATGGGAGATGAGACTCTGATTGGTTTAATGTACGTTTTATTCAAAACATATAATTCATTAAGAGAATAAGCACAACCCTGTTAGACCATGCACCGGGGCACAGATCGTATTTTTCTCCCCTAAAAAAACAAAAGTGGATTTGGACACACTCTTAATGCTATTGCGCCATGACTTCGTTAAAAAATCGTTAAAATAGAGCCCTTTAGTTCAATTACCTCCTCTCACTATTAACTAGTGGCTTATTACCTGCCGAGTATTAAGATACTGGATGTTTATTAGTACTTATCAAGAACATGATCTAATATCTAATACAACTAAACTTAATAACTAATTAATAACTATTTATGTCCAGTCAGTTAAAAGTCCGTGTTAACAGTTTATTAATAGTGAGAATTGTACATCCAAATAAAAGCCAAAAGCAAAAATACCAACAAAAAAAAATAGCCAAATCATTTTAGTAAATACTTTTTTATTATTGTTTCTGCAAATTATCATACAACATATGATGGTAAATAAGTACACCCAACAAATAAGAAGCTAGAAAAAATTGTTTGCATTGTTTGCTTTTTGTAAGACTAAATGCTGTGTCCAGAGTATGCAGCTCCCATTGAATTTCACTACACCACATGGCCAAATAGTTTAAATTGTTGCAGGCAATTATTGTGTTAGATTTTCATTCAAACAAATATATAGTGGTGATAAATGGCAGTGTAGCCCCACGGTTTGAATAATCACACGTCAGTTTGGCCTTTCTGAACAGTCTCTCATGCACATGTTCACATACCAACATCACAGCAGCTGATATATGAACATGTTTACCCAGTCAACCTCTGTCCCCAAAGACTGCTGGGAATCGGCATTGGTTTTCTCACACATGTGGGGTGGTTGTAATCATGGCTGAACGTCATGCAGGAGTAATAAAGCATGCCATTATGTAATTTAGTGTCCTTGCTTGTGTCGTGCTATTGGGTGTGTGTTTGTGCTGTCAGAGTTACTGGAAGTTGGTAGATTACACTAGAGGTGATATGGAGGATAGATCTGGCTTACAGGAACACAGGGTTTTAACCTAGTGTTGTGTACAGTATAATTGTGCTAAAATCCCAAATGATGTTTACTAGAGCAAGGAAATTTTCACAGTATGTCTGATAATATTTTTTCTTCTGGAGACAGTCTTATTTGTTTTATTTTGGCTAGAATAAAGCAGTTTGAATTTTTTTGAATACCATTTTAGGGTTAAGATTATTAGCCCCTTTAAGCTATATACTTTTGATAGTCTACAGAACAAACCCTCTTTATACAAAAACTTGCCTAATTACCCTAAACTGCCTAGTTAACCTAATTAACCTAATTAAGACTTTAAATGTAGCATATGTATTATTGTGTTTATACAACAGTTCGACGACACAATCTTGTATATAAAAAGAAAATCAGACACGGACAGTCAAAAACCCTTTTGTATTAGGAACTACTTTCTTCTGCCATTCCTTCACATCTGCAGCTGACGTCAGAACAGCAGAAGCCATTACTAATTCACCAACATCACTTTAGAGCTAGTGTTTAAATGATTCTCTATAGTGTAATGTGAAGCGGCGCTTCTGGTGTGTGACCCCTTTAAGGTGATGACAAAACCACTGATTTTGCTCACATTTTAAGATTATAGGGCTGAATGTGACATGACATACCATCCGTCTACAGAGATATCTCCCTACAGTCTATTGCAGTCTACAGTATTTCTCTGTTGCCGTCTGTATTGTGACGGGTGCCAGGTGTCCCAGCGTTTACCGTTTACGGAGACTTTATGGAATAAAAAAAGGAGACCAAAAGTATTTCACTCTTCCTATTGGCCTTTATGCGTGACTCCCAAGTGCAACTATAGTCGACTATATACATCCAAGTCAACGACAATGAGTCGAAAAGGCAAAAGAAAAAGAAAAAATACACTTAAACATCTGTCGCAAAATAAATTGTTGCATTATTGAAATAAAAGAATGATACAACGGTAGAGCGACCATCACACTTTTCCTCAGCATGCGTGCTTACATCTCAAAGGTAAAACAACCACAGGAATAGTCCTCTTAAAGGGGACATTTATACGAAATGCATATCAAACATTAAGCAACCGTTACAATATCACAATAATTAAGCTAGAAAAAAAAAACAGAGCAATCACAAACTTACCAGATTGCTGTTGTGTTTGCAATAAGGAGGAACGAGAATGAATCCAGCTTCTTATTCACTGCTTCTTATCAACTCGATCCGGTCCACTTTAAAAACCACGATGCTTCCGTTTTTCAGCTTCTTATTCGCTCTCAGGAAAACACACTAAGCAAGGGCTTATTATGCAGCCCTGGCGCCATCTTGTGAATAGACAATGTCAGCCATCTTTGGTCTCCGACAAGCTGTCTCTCAGAAATTGTAAATATTTTTAAAATAGGCACTATTCTTACAAATAAACTGCATAGTTGCAATCTAAACAACTATATCCTAGACTTAAAAAGCCTCAAAAGTATACTTTGTTGTCTAACAACAGTAATATTTGTCAAACTGTAGCATCTCTGCTTGTTGCTGGCTGTATGTGGGCGAAGTACACAGTAAAGGGTGAAGAGGCCTTTGTGTGATGTAACTGGCAAAATATCGCACGACTATCAGCCAGTCAGATTACCAAGAACCAGACAGAACTGTTGTATAAATGGAACCATTCTTTTAAAAAAAATTGTTCAGACAGAAATACTAATTAGATTTTTTCATAATTTTTTTTTTCATTTATCAGGACTGGGGAGTGACAAAATAAATTAATGTTGTGTGTTTAAGATACGAAATAGATGTATTTTGTTATTATTACATTGTAAATAGATTGTAATCAAATTGTTGTTACATATAAAAAATATTAGCTCATTAAATAAATTACTGCCTGAACCACCACCTTATCATGGTGGAGGGGTTTGAGTGCCTGAGTGATCCAAAGAGCTATGTTGTCGGCGGCTTATGGCCCTGGTAGGGTCTCCCAAGGCAAACAGGTCTTAGGTGACAGGTCAGACTAAGTGCGGTACAAAAACCCTTTATGAGTTCAACAACATGAAGGACTGCGACATCATCGGGTATGGCGCAGCCGGGGCCCCACCCTGGGAGCGAACACCTGGTGGCCGGGTTTTTTTCCACAGAAACCACCTGGGCTTAGCCCAAAGGAGTGACGTGGGACCATCCTGACGTGGAACTCAACTTCTTGAGAAGGGTTGGACTTTCTTCTACTCTGGAGTTGCTCACGGTGAGAGGCGGCGGGCTGGTGTGGGCTTTCTTATAGCTCCCCAACTTAGCCGCCATGTGTTGGAGTTTTCCCCGGTGAATGAGAGGGTGGCCTCCCATGGAGACTGAGTGGTCCATGTTCTCTGACTCCATTGTTAACATGGCCATGAGGAGCTGTCGTCATAAGGTCTGTGTTGCCTGTCGAGGCGGCAATCCACTAACCCAGTGGTGGACATCGGAAGTAAGGGATGCTGTCAAGCAGAATGAGTCAAACAGGGCTTGGTTGGCTTGCAGGACTTCCAAGACAGCTGATGGGTATAGACAGGACAAGCGTGTTGCAGCCCGGGCAGTTGCGGAAGCAAAAATTTGGGCCTGGGAAGAGTTCAGGGAAACCATGGAGGAAGACTATGAGTCAGCCCCAAAGAGATTCTGGCAAACTGTCCAGCACCTCAGGAGGGGAAAGTAGCTCCACATCGACGCTGTATACAGCGAAAGTGGGGAGCTGTTGACCTCGACTGGGGATGTGGTCAAAGGAATACTTTGAGGATCTCCTTAACCACACCAACATGTCTTTCATTGAGGAAGCAGAGACTGGGGATGCAGGGGTGACTCACCCATCACCCAAACTGAGGTCACTGAGATAGTTTGCAAGCTCCGCAGTGGCAAAGCAGATGGGGTGGATGAGATTCACCCTGTGTATCTTAGGTCTCTGGATGTTGTGGGGCTGTCTAGGCTGACACTTCTTTACAACATCGCATGGAGGTTGGGGACAGTAACTCTAGACTGGTGACTGGGGTGGTGGTTCCCATTTTTAAGAAGGGTGGACCGGAGGGTATGCTCCAACTATAGGGAGATCACACTCCTCACCCACCCGGGGAAAGTCTATGTCAGGGTACTGGAGAGGAGGATCCGGCCAATGGTTGAACCTAGGATCCAGGAGGAACAATGTGGTTTTCGTCCGGGCTGTGGTACACTGGACCAGCTCTATACCCTCACCTAGGTGCTCGAGGGTTCATGGGAGTATGCCCAACCAGTTCACATTCGTTTTGTGGACTTGGAGAAGGCATTCAATCGTGTTCCTCGTGGCATTCTGTGGAGGGTGCTCAGAGAGTATGGGGTCAGAGGCGATCTGTTGAGGGCCGTCTCGTCCCTGCATGAACAGAGTAGGAGTCTGGTTTCGCATTGCCGGCAATAAGTCAGATTTGTTTCCAGTGCATGTTGGATATATATATATATATATATATATATATATATATATATATATATATATATATATATATATATATATATATATATATATATATATATATATATATATATATATATATATATACTTTTACCAGTACAGAAGGATTCCATATCAATTCTGAAAAAGCATGAGGTAGTTTTAATATTTTTTGGAATGTATTCGGTAACTAGTTTAGCAATTTTCTTATATTTTGAAAGTTGAATGGTTGTCATTTACAGTATGTTTTCCTTTCTAAGAATATTACACATGATTCTTTTGAAAGCCTCAGCTGGGTCTTTTGGCGTTTTTGTGTAAAGTTTGTATGTTCTTCCCACGTTTGCGTGGGTTTCCTCCGGGTGCTTTGGTTTCCCCCACAGTCCAAAGACATGTGGTGTAGGTGAATTTGGTAGGCTAAATTGTCCGTAGTGAATGAGTGTGTGTGGATGTTTCCCAGAGATGGGTTGCAGCTGGAAGGGCATCCGCTGCTTAAAACATTTGCTGGATAAGTTGGCGGTTCATTCCGCTGTGGTGACCCCGGATTAATAAAGGGACTAAGCCAAAAAGAAAATAAATGAATGAATAAATGAATGATTCTTTTGAATCAATCTTAAATTAATAATTTATTTTGTTCACCAGTGTGAATGATTTACTAACTAGATAGATCTGCGGTGTGTTTCCCTAATCATTATTGAACTGTGCTTGAACTAAAATGACATCACTTGACATTTCTTCTTTTGCCCTGTCAATATTGATTTTTTTGTGCTTACTGCTTCCCTGTCAATTTTGACTCAGTGGTTCTTTTCTGCTTCAATCTATGTGGTTATTTTGCTTGTTGTTGGCAAAATCTAGTACTTGCCGCAGTGTTTCTGGGATATTGAAAAATTGTTGCTCACCAACCCAACTAAATGTCAACACACTGATATTAATGCAACATTTTTATTCAACACAATTTTGACCTGTCAGGTTTTCATCCCGCCTGTTTCACACTGCATGTGTTAGCGCTGCTTGTTAATGTCAGTGCCCATGTTAACAGGTTACAGCATCCACACTGCAAAACATCTTTAATAAATTCAATCAGTCTTACTCAAATGAGACCATTTAGACATTTTATATTCTGTGAGTTCCAGTCTGCATTATTTAATTATTTTGTGTGTAATATGGTGCTTTTTTATGTACAGTAAATAACTAGCAAGTTTGAAATACTTCTCACTCTTTGTAACTTCTTATCACCACTTTGTAATTTATTTTTCTAATCGAAAATATGAACTCCATGTGTTCAAATCAACACGTTGGAGCAGAAAAAACAAACTGTATTTCATCATGTTTTAAAGAAGACAGAAGGAATGCATGATATTAAACAGTGAAGCAGGGGAAAATGACAGACAGCATTAGGAACGCTGCCATTTTTCTTTTTTACTCTCCTTTGGGTCATCGAATTACAACCTTGCAATGATGAAGTTTCTTCAAAATCACTGCCAGTGTGGTATCTAGAGATCTGGTAATCAAATCCAATTTGAGCCTCAATTACTAAAAAGATTTCATGCTAGTGTATAATTTGTGCAAGTGTGTAATTTGTTCTCTTCCTGACTTGCAGATGAATCTGATTTCTGGGTCCTTCCACGATGGAGTCATGCTTTATTCTCATGCCCTGAATGATACTATGGATCGTTCGGGTTCGAGACCTCCGGGAGACGTGGTCAACAAGAGGATGTGGAATCGCACATATCATGGTCAGTCCTGCTTAAAGTCACCTATAAGCTCAAATTTGCCACATTTCTGGCTAAAAGACTAAAGGTCTGGTCTATACTACATTGTGTTCTGAACATTGAAACATCACTTTTTAACTTTCAGATCGAGTTGGTTCAACCTGTTTTTGTTTTTGTTTGCTCTTTGTTTACATTTTTTTTTTGACATTTTGCTTTTTTGTAGTTGTTGTTTTGCTCTGCCTTTTAACACTGAAACTACAAGAATCCTATATCTACTAGAATGGCCTTAAATGCACAAATAAATCATGCTATTTGCATGTAAAATAGACGTGTGAATATTTTGAGTTTACTCACTTCATTCACTCGTTACTCACTTAATTCACTTAATTCGTACCTGAAATTCACTTCACAATAGATTTGCGTCATGGGTGGGGCTTCTGTCTGCCCAGTAGTGGTATAAAGGATTACAAATCTCACGGTTCAGATCATACTTTGGTTTTTTAAGTCACAAATTGGACCATTTTTTGGATCAGCTATGTCATTTGCTTTCCTTTTATACAAAAATATTACTGCAAAAAACTGTGGTTTTAACAAACAGAACTTAGAACCTGTAATTTTAATAAAAATAAAAGCCAGGAAAAAAACAGCTGAAAAAAGGAAAATATTCAATACGAAATATTTACGAAAAAATCTGCTACTGTTGCTGATAATGCTAAATATATAAATCTAACATCTTGTACAACAACATTTTCAATTAGTGATTCAACAATTTAAACAAAACTTCATGTTTCATTATAGATGTATCATTTTTAAAAACATATTCAATTACATAATTTTGATGGTTGTTTGTCGCCACCTATTGATTACACAATGTAATTGTTACAACATTCACCAGCGTCAAGTTCCATTAAACTGTGATTTTAACCTTTCCCATAAACATCAGTGTGTATATCTGAACTATAAAATGTTACACCAGTACTTCTGTGTTATTTAACTGTTTGTAACTAACTGAAAAGGAAATCTTTCTTGATCAAACACAGCACTTTGAAGGATTATTAACATTTGCAAATCATTACCATTTATCATTCATGCTGCGCTGTTTTAAATTGAGATCACAATCTTTTAATGTTTTATTGTGCAGCTTTACATTGGATTCATTATTTCAGGCTAGAGAAGCAGAAACAGATAACACCTTTAATGAATAACCTTAGAAAGCATTTAGGTCCCAACACAGCTTTTTCCATCATCATTATATTATACTGGGAAGCCAAAATGCTTTTATACACGTGATTTGAATGACAAGGGAGGCGATCTCTCTGCAATTGTTATAAATGTTGGATTAAATTTTTTTAAAAATTATTAATCCGCGAGTCACCTGTGTTCCAAACTGTGGGCTGTGATCTTTATGGATCACGGATCAACCATGATCCCTTACACCCCTAATGTCCGGTGACTTTCATTTCATTGCTAAATGCCTAACTTGGATTTTATTGAGAGATTAGCTGTGCTTAATTTTAATTAGCTGTGATTTAGGAAGACTGAAAATCAGCATAGATTCTTTCAGTCCACTAGAACCTTTGTGAGGTACACCCAGCTCTGCGAGTTCATAAACTCCTCCAGAAACTATACCTAGATGATGGAAGCTTTCAGCGGTGCTTCCGACTGAGCCAAGCCCAATTTGATGAAAATGTCAGCTGGAGGATTTCCCCTCAGGACACCAACAACGGGTGCTACATCATAATCAAGCCCCTACAAGAGAAAGCTCCTGTATGGTTAACGTGGCACAAATGTTTGCTAAAGTTCAGATTTTACAACTCGAGTGATTCGCGCAAACATGCAATTCATGATCAAACGCACAAAACGCTCAATTCCCGCTGCTTCATTCGTGTGAATTGTGTCATTTGCAGTATTTCATTATTATGAATTGCGTCATTTGCACAGCCTCATTAGTGCAAATTGCACCGCAGGATGTCGCGTCTTTGACCTAACATGTAAATCTCTTGCGCTTGACGCTTCATTCGCGTCTGATGTGAATGCACCATTGGTCTTTCATATAAGACTGTACTGAACACAACTTTTTTCATATCATATTTGTATTTCAAGCTTTAATTAAAGTTTTAGAATTAAGCTTTGAATGTCTGTCATCATATTTTATTTTCACATAAAAATATGTTTTTTGGTACCATACTAGGGCTGCACAAATTATAATGTCAGGATTGATATTGCAATATGCGCATCCGCAATAGTGACATCCCAAAGATATGCAATGTCCAGATATGGGATATCCTGTCATTTTTTTTGCATTGTAATTATTCATATTCTGTACCTAAATATTGTCAGACTCCCCAGAAAATCATCAAATGCAGCTATTCAACCCATCTTCTGAAACTGTATTCATATTACAGAAAAATATCAGTCCAGTAACCTGCAGCCCTACACAATACAGTATCATACTGTAATTGCGAATGAATTACTAGACCACACCCAAAGGTGTGTTTCTCACTTCGTCCGACAAGCAAGAGAGCAATTTATTTGGACCACAGTGAACATTTATAGGACATGTCTGAAGTAAAGTTATGTTTTTAGTATCATAAATCTGATGTTTTTGTTTGCAGAATGTTGCTAGGCAATAGAAGCAAGAATATGCAAAGGCATAGGGAAAAGTAGTGGACACTAAAATGCATGGGGTCAATTGGACCGTTATGGCCATTCAGAATAGAAACACTCATTCTTTTGTGTTTTGTTTTGTAATTTAAAAAAAAAAGAACTGTTAGAATGAAATATACATTTAGGAAAAGTCTGGGTTCTAAACTTATATGGGTTTTTTGTAACAAAGTTATTAAATTAAAATATTTAAAAAGGTCAAAATGTTTGTTGTTTTACATTTCTGTGTTTCGTTTTACAGCTACTTGTTATGGCTTTGGTTTTGCTTTTAATTTCATTTATACACTACCTGACAAAAGTTGTGTTGCCTTACCCAGTTGTAAGAACAACACATTATAACTTGACTTCTAGTTTCAAGTTTCTGAAAACAAAGAAGGTCAAATTGCTCCAGGATTGGCCAGCCCAATCACCAGATATGAACATTATTTATTATGTCTGGGGTAAGATCAAATTTTCTCTAGTATTTGACATGCCCCGCCCCCTCCAAGATGCTTCTTATTTGCTTATCATTTGATTCGCTTGTGCTCAACCACTCTCACTAGCAGAGCAGTTATAAAACAAACACTATTGGCTGTTATTAAGGGGAGGGGCTATATTATGCTCCTCCCTCTTAGTTTCTCGGTTGACATTGTCAAACAAATTTCAAAGCACTTTACAGGACATTTAACTTCGTTTAGCATTTAACAATTTGACTGATTATATAAAAAATATATCAACAACCGCATGAATGTTGCCCCTCCAGACAAATCCAGTGATTATTTAAACCTTTAACCCTCTTCAATATAACCACAACTTGAACTGATAAACTGATAAAGCACCATCTCTAACCTTGCACCTTAAATCTGTGTAATTCCCAGACTGCAGTATGACTCACTTTACAGCTCACACCATAAGTCACCTAAACAGCTTATCCGCACACTCAGTCTTTGGTATAAAACACATTTCTCTTTATTATTTTTACAGCTTGTGTCTATCAATCTGCTCTTATACAGCAGGTGTAACTGAAAGCAGAAACCGCTGAATAGAAACTCCATTTCTCATGTTTCAGCGACACACTCTGCAGAACAGATCAGCACGTGGCATGTTGTGTTTTAATGCCATGTAACCAGTCCGCTCATTAAAAGTCTTTAAAATGCATCTTTCTTGGTGCTGTCCATTGGAGTCAGCACTCACTGTGATCAACACAGAGATTATTATCACCTGGGATTGAGCCGTGCGCCTATGTTCTGCTCCTGCAGGTGTTTTTATCTGTAAATCGCAGGTGTTTCATTCTGCGCCAGGGCTTCAGCTCCAAAAAATAAGATTCTGGCCAAAAGCTAGTTTGTTTTAAAAAAAGCAAACAGGGCGCTAATGGGTAAAAAAAAAAAGTGCCTGGCGATTTTCTAATTAAAGGCTGTGTCTTTTTTCTTTCTTTTGTTACACTGTGCTTATTAATAAGCTGCGTTTAGTTCGCTCTGCAACATGTGTTTAATACATCCCCTTAAGGGTCTAAATACGGCACACGCTGCCAATTGGCAATCCCAACCATCTTTACAACAAGGTTCAACACCCACAATCAAGTCACACTCCAATCATGGAGCTGAACGTCTGAACGATCAGAGGAAGGCAGTTAGAAAGGGAAAAGGCTTTAGAGGAAAAACATGGCTCAGTTTAGACCCTTATAGTCGATGCTGTGAGTTTTACGGGTTTAAATGTTATATAACTTGTTAGCTTGCACAACACGTTCTTTTGCATGTGCTTGATAACAGGATACATAGCAAATCGATCCTGAGCCCACACATGCACAAGAGCTGCAGTGCGGTTTTGATGTGTCTGTGTTTGTTTGTTGTGTTTATTTGGCTCAAGATAGAACTGACAAATAAAAAGAGCAGAGGAAAGAAAGGAAAAGGAGAAACAGTCTTGGGGTTCTTCAGATTTACTGTCTGTGCCAGTGCACTGCAGAGATCAGCTCTGAGGTTAATGAAACATCTGAACATGCTCAAATGAACACTTTGGGGATTGTTGGAAAATTGCAGGCAGGTGGGTTGGATTTGAGTCTGAACTAAAGTCAGATGTCAAAAATTGGATTGTCGTCACATCTTAGTTCAGCACATTCCAGGGAGCTATTTGGAAAACCTAATGGATGCATCGATAGCAATCAGGGTGTCTTTCAATCAGTTCATTCTATTCTCAGATAATAAAAAAAGATGTATCATTAATTTAGCAATGGATTAACTTTGATAATAAATATTTAAAACTAAGAAGAATGAAAAAATCTTCTCCAAATAACATATTTTAGATATTATTATATTATTATTATATTATTATATTAATAGCCTAAAAGTGGAATTTGACATTTCAATTTTTTGATGAAATACTGCACATTATAACAAGTTTTGCTTGCTAACTACACAACTGAAAACGTGCCACGTATAATACAGTGTTTTGTTCAGAATTCTAATATTATAAAGTACTATAAAGTTTTCTAACTAGTGAATAACATCATCTAGTGGGTCTCTGTCATCTCTAATGTGCATGTTTATGACTTCAGGAGGCATGGCTTTGGACGGCAGTGGAGGGATTGTGTTTCAAACATTATGCTAACCGGTTAGCATTTAGGCAGATTACCTATTACACGTTAAGTTTATTGATAATGTATTTACAAAAAGGATAAAAATAAATGATCTAATAAATAAGCATATACCAAATCTGTGTTACTGAGTGTATGCCTAGTGTCTCGGCTACACGAAACCACATACCTGAAGTTTTCCCTGTCAGTGTTATAGTTTCTCTATATTGACATCCACTGCAGTGAAACTTTTAGCCATCATTAGGACTCCTTTCTAAAACAAAAAAATCTTGCTGCAAGAACAGTAGGTTCCTCCAGCAATCGTGTTTTTTTTATTGTAACCTTAAGTTGGATCTGTTTTATTATACACACAGCTACATGCTTCTGTTATACAGTACATGAATATGGAAAAGTGGAAAGCAAATTTCCCTTTGGATAAAGCATGAAGCTCACATATAAAGAAATATGAAAAAAAATCAAATATTTACACAAATAAAAGAGAATTCAGAACGGTTGCTTGCTAAATAGTAGCAGCACTGAATAAGTGTAAACTAGTATTAGGTACAAAAGAATTGTAGAACCAGTGCACAAATATATAAACAAAAAGAAAAATCAGCGCAGGCATCAAAAGACTAAACTAATCAATAAGTCAATATTAGAATGTGCAAACAAATGGAATGAAAACCTCAACCACTGCACAAGCAAATAAAATGAAGAATGAACACAAACTAATGAGAAAATTACCAAATAAATAAAACTAAGCACTAGCACACAAACAAGCAAAACCAAAAGTTTAAACTTGAATTAGAGAGGAAAAATACATGAAATGGAACAGTCTGTGCATAATCAAACAAAAATGAAAAAATATATAAACACTTACAAGAGCAAATTAAAGAAAAGAAAATTAGATCCAATGCAAATAAATAATGAAGGGCAAACAAATAAAGTGAAAATTCAAATATTAAATTTGAAATATTAATATAGTGTATTAGAGCACCCTCTTCGAATGTTAGAACTCGATTGAATGGGTGTTATTAGTGGTTATAGATATGAGCCAGTGGGAGCCTTCTACACCTACTGGTCGGCTCAGAAGGTTGTTGTCATCTATCCACATGGTTAATCGGCTATACTATTAGAGAAGACTCCAGATCGGTTTTTACATTACTGTGACGGTTGGGTTTAGGGTTGGAGAAGGGGTAGATGTTAATAAAATACAATTAATGGAAAATTTAACAAATATTTCATATTAACTTCCAGCCACAGCTGTATGATCTATAGCTGATTATTCATGTGGATTGATGATAACAGGCTTCTGAGCCTACCAGTAGGTGCAGAAGGCCCCTACTGGTCCATATCTATTAGCTGATAACAACTGATAATGCCCGTTCAATCAAGTGATAACATATTCAAATCTGCTGATCAGAGTAATAGAGTTTTTAAATGTGTAAAACAAAGTAAATTATCAGTTTTGTGTATTGTGCTTTATTTTATTTATTCATTTGTTTATGCTTATGAATTGCATTATGGCACCTTGATCATTCCTACAATAACTTTTAAATTTAAGAAGCTTTTGCTTTTATTTAGAAGTTGCTTTTATTGACATTTTTATTAGTTTGAAGTGCTGTATTGTCTTGGATGGTGTTGTAAAGTACCAAAGCCTGGTAATACACTGACGGTACATGTTTCTGTTTTGTTACAGACTTGAATTATATATATATATATATATATATATATATATATATATATATATATATATATATATATATATATATATATATATATATATATATTCTTATTTCTCACACGGTATATTGTTTCAAACCGCTACAATATCAATAAAAGTCACTTGTGGAGGATAGTAGCATCTGTGTGGAAGTCCAATATAAACTAAGGATAGCTGATGTTGAGCTAAACTAGGTTTTTGTGAACTAAGCATTGTATCAGTTGATATAATATGGTTATTTTCTGTAAATTTAAACAGTCCTATAAAACTTCCGTATTTTTACAGAAAATTCCTGGCAACCACTGCCGGTATTTTTCAGTAAATTTAATGGATTTTTTTTAGCAGGGTAATTAAATTAAAGCTAAATTATAAATGTTGTGTTGATTGAACTAAACAGCATTACCTTACCTTTATGTAACTAACTTAAGTTTACTCAAATAAATATTCTTTCTTTAAGGTAACTTAACTCGGTTACGTGGAACCTGTTGACATAAAAAAGTTCATTAAAGCCAACATATAATTTTTTTGAGTGTGTTAAACTACACAGTTGAATTTTCGCCATGCAAGAGTTGAGTAAGCAGAGATGAAGGTCTCATAATGCAATTCATAACCATAATAAACGAAAAAAACACCTTGTTAATTAACAGATCTTTTTTAGTGTATCAGTGATTAGCTACATAGGAATTATTAAGCTAAAACACACATATTTTCCTTATCAATAAAAAACTATAAACGGTTAACTACATCATAACAAAATAGGCTTCTGTTTGATAAATCCAAAATATTATTGCTTATTCAATCATTGCTGTGCGATTCAAAAAAAGTTCACAGCAACATTTCCTTAAGCTGTTGAATGTCAGAATCCTATTTAAATTGCTTGTGACTGGATGATCTTCCCACTTCAGCTTGTATGGACCCAGAATGTCCTCAATATTTTAACTCAAATGCCACCGAGCTCTTCAAATTGCCTGTTCTTCCTGTTCCCCTGTTCAAATGCTCTTCACACCCACCCTCACCTTTCTGCTCTCTCTCTTTCTCCACCCTTCCATTTATCCGCTTGAAACACCCATTATCTTCTCCCTCTTTCCCTCCATTGACCTGCTATGAATAAATTCAATCTCACGATATTTACCACAGACAAATTCAATCGTCTGTCTTCCTACTGCTTATCCATTCATGGAGGAAAACCACAGCAACACCCAACAGGCCAATAAATCTTTTAGACCACAGCTGAACACAAAATAAGTGTGCAGTCTCTCTTTCTCTCTCTCTCTCTCTTTCTTTCTGCAGCTTGTATTTAACACTGAAGCTCTTGAGAGAACTTTGTGACATTTTATGGATGTGAAAATTACATTTGTGGATCACATTTTACAGAACAGTCTGGTAGAGAGGTTACCGTAGGGCAGTAACTCTTTATAACAACCCATAAAATCCAACTTTTGTAATGAGGAAGCACTCTTTCTTCAGAAAATGTAAGAAGTCCAGTTCGTTAAGCAGTTACAGAGGAGTGATTCGTGCTATTCTAAAACCTATTCATTTTCATCAGAGCTCAATGAAGCACAAGCATAAAGGAAAAGGGGAATAAAAACATGTCAGAAACAAATTGACAAAACATTTTTTGAGCGAAGACTGTGTCCATGGAATCTTAAATATTTAGACTCTATTTTAATGATTTAGGAGCAAAGTCTAAAGCGTATGGCGCAAAAGCATTAAGGTTGTGTCCAAATCCATTTTTGCTATTTTAAGGATCAAAAGATATGCTCTGTGCCCCACACATGGTCTAAGAGGGTTGTGCTTATTCTCTTAATGAGTTATGAGTGTGTTTTGAGCATAATGTGCATTAAACCAATCAGAGTCTCATCTCCCATTCCCTTGAAGAGTTAATTGCGTCACAACATGTCATATTTGCTATTTACATGAAAGACTTTGTACTGTAAGTGGAAAAATTGAACTCTTTACTAGTGAGAAAATAGTTAAACCATCTGTGCGAGGATAAAACGTTCAACCTCCATTCAACCTCTTTACTTTCTCATTACTTTACTTTTACTCTTTACTCCTTTACTTTTGTAGATATGGAAATGGTGTTGTACGCACTCTATTGAAGACATCCACTAGCCTACATATTTAATTTAGTTGGTTAAGGGCAAATATTTGTTTTATAACTTTTTTAAGTTCAATTCTAATTTCCTACAAACTAATAAATAAACAATTATTTAATTACACTTTTGTCTCTTTAACGAATTACTGTTACATTTATTTTGTAATTAAATTACGTAAAACTGTTACATGTAACTAGTTACTGCCAAACACTGTCCCTGTCTGAGTTTCACCCATGGTTTCAATAAGGTCTGGTATTGAAGTAATGTTGCTGGGGTTTTTTTTTTTTTCAGTTTTAACTAATGCAGCTGTTCACCTCTTTTTGTGTTCAAACCAAACTAAGATGGGTATATGGCAGGTTTTTACATCTTTTATACATGTTAAGAGATCGAGTTGATTGACTTGAAAAGGAAATATGTCAACATAACCAACAAAGACATGATTTAGTTAAGCATGATATCATGTGCTTTAATCGTTGCATTAGTATGAATGTAAATCTTCTCAGCAGGCAGCGCTACACCAACGTGATTGAGTGGACCAAAACACTTCAGTCTAAAGGTATTAAAACAGAGAAATAGAAAGCTTATAAATATTTTATATATGTATTAGTCATAACTTTGATGCTTGTATTTGCACCAGCTCTACGATGCACGTCCTCAACTTCACTCATTGGGTTAAGTTAGGCTGTCCAGTCTTTGTGTTCAGTCCATTACTTCCATTGTATCTGTTCTGATCAGGGAACAGAACCAACCCTGTGAAGTCAGACACATTGATTTTGCAAAATGGTGGCGCCCTTGCGCTAAAAGCTATAGTAAAACATGCCATTTTATTCTAAATGGTTGCTTTAGTCGAGTTTGTTTAATATATATATTCATCAAAGTGGAGACCAATGTACAAAATATTGTAAACTAAACTGAGTGCTTTACTTCACTTCCACTTTAATTACTAAAATCTAAAATAATTCTAGAATCTTTGAATGTAAATGCGATGTGATAGAAATTCAGTTTGGTGCATTCCTATACGACTACTTGTGAAGCAGTCAATGCTAACTACTTTTCTGCCTTTTCTTGTTACTCTGCTTCATCATCTGGGGTATGTTAATAAAGGTGTGTGTTTCCAGAACAGCTTATGTGTCCATAAAAACAAACAAGATCATCTGTTTTTATGTTCTGTAACATCTGCGTCCTCCTCTCAGAGGTTGTCATCTGCCAACCCAACCAGCAGGCTCTGTTTTTCTTTCTCTGTCCATTTCCTCAGCCTCTCGTTCCTGCTTTCCTCTCACATTGCTATCCTTGACCTCTCTGCCCTCTCTTCCTCTGCCACTGACCCATCAACCTCCTCTGCCACTGTTATGTTCTCACTTAATGTTCCAGAAGTCCATCATTTGTCTTCAATCATGGACGTGTTACGTTCATTCCCTTGCATTTTTGTCCTGGTTGGTTTATTTGATGTAGGATGTTTTTTTGACGTGGTTATCTCAGGTTCTCAGCATGTCCCTTTTTTCATCTCTATGAAACATTTTGTGTTGCTCATGGCTGAATGTCTTGCAGAAATTGTTGAGTTTAGAGGCTCCATGCTGATGTGGACTATAAATTGAAATTTTTATTCATGTATGTCATGAAAAAAACATGCATTTGACTACATTTTAAAACTATGCTGTATCTTGCATGATTTGTGATCGTTTTGAAGTGAAATGTCTAAAAAGTGAGTGTGTCTAAAATGTTTGAGATTCTGAGAATCAGATAAAAGTGGATCTTTTATTAAACACATTCTCACTCCAGTCTTATTAATGAATATCAATATCTAGACACATTTCCATTTCTTCCAACCTTTAAATTGTGCAAACTGATTTTATTTATTATTATTATTATTATTTTTAAATTACGCTCTCGAACCTGGTTTGAATTTTTTATAGCAGACAATAAACCTTTAGTATCATTTCAGCGAGAAACCTTTAGCATCATTACAAAGAAATTTTGAGCAACCATGAACAAATGCTATGACTGGCATAAACATTGAATCATCAAAAATAACCCTCCACTTTTTCATATTTTCCTGAATGTCACAGTAAGGTATAATCAATGTGCTGTCTTGTGGTAGGCTTGTTTGAAACAGATTTGTTGATTCCTAAATTATCACATTGATCAGGGCATATTTTGATGCCTGTATACAGTACCATTACACACGTTACATCACTATTATTCCATGAATACATTTATCATCTAGGACTTTCCAAAGAGTGAAAACAATACTTTGAGGAGTTTTCATTTGGTGCTGTTTATCTTTTTTATTTAATAGCTTTGTTTTGGTTCTATAGTTGTTTTCTTATTGCCACTAAATCATAACTATTACTGACAATTTTTTTTACAGTCTATCGGAACATTACAGTAGATGGGTAGATTATTACCGTACGTTCACACCGAAAGCGGCGAGAGCGTCCAAGGTCGCTCTGGCCGCCCTGGCGACAACGCTGACTGCCTTCAGCTCCGGCGGCGAGAGCGTCAAAACTCGCTACATTGATCTCATATTTAAAGGAGCCGTTGCAGCATATCAGTTACATTCCTGCATAAGGCATGTTTTAAGCGTGAAAATGTTGCGCACTTTTTTATCAAATTCATATAACAATGGAAGATCAAGTTGCGTGTGGTGTGGCTTTGCTCTATTTATCCAATATGTGTCCGTATGTCTGAAATATCCTGAAGCAGCAGTACTGTTTTGTACTGTCACATCGCGTGAGATTCCCGCTTTTTAAAGATAAATTTATATAACATTAATGAACATCAGTAACTCGCCAGTGACTTATTTAATGTATGTTCCTGTAAGAAAACATTGTAAATAATTGGAAATCCGGCGACCGCAATAATCAAACCCTTGGGAACAACTGTGGTCGGAACCAAAGTTCACAGGTCTGTGTTCCTTGAACTGCTATCAAGCGGTGGACGTCTTCATTCTGATTGCTTGCCGCCGAAACGCGTCATAGCTCATTACCATAAAGTTGACTTCATTTCAACTCTCCTCGACGCTCACGCCGGCGAAGACGCGCCGCTCTGCTCCTCGCCGCTTATCGTCGCCTATCGCCGCCGGCTCTCATTGAAAATGAATGACTTCCGGCTACTTTGACGCTCTCGCCGCTTTCGGTGTGAACGTACGGTTAGGTAAGGATTAGTGACGAGATCAAAGCTTCACTGTTGCTTAAAAGTTTTGTTGTAAAAATAAAACAGATACAAAATCACTTCAAATATGAATGTATATAATAATAATAATAATAATATACATTTTATTTATATTGTGCTTTTCTCAGATTCAAAGCGCTAACAAGAGCATCAAAACACAGTAGAACATGAAATACACAAAAAAGTAATAATAATAATAATAATAATAATAATAATAACAATAATTATACATATTAAAAGAAAGCCTCATAAGTTTTAAGCAATAATAAAAAGATGAGTTTTAAGAAGTTTCTTAAAACAGTCCAGGAAACTGGCATCCCTGATGTTTGTGGGAAGAGCATATATAACATTATAAATATCATTACTGGTAATGTAATCCACCCATATTGAAAGTATTAACATTTTTAATAGCTTGAAGTTATATACTTTCTGGGTTAGCAGTGTATATTATGGTACAGAAAGCCTGTAATAAATTGCATTATGATTAAATATTAAATATGATTTATTAAATGAATTTGTATAACATTGTGAATATAATTACTGGCTTTTACTGCACAAACATAACCCATCCTTGTTAAAAGTGTTTTTTTTTACACTGTAAAAAATATCTGTAAATGAGCAGTTTTCCGTATTTTGTGATTTTTTTTTTATTAACAGTTTATTGTTTACAGTGATATATTGTCTAGGTTAGTGGTGTAAATTACTGTACAAAAACTATAAAGCTCTAAATAAACTACCAATGCATTTTCTGTTATTTTAGACTTGTTTCTCTGTTTATTATTTATTATACATTATATTATTTAAATTAAAAAAAAAATATGTCAATAAAAGTCACTTTTTTTAAACTGTAGAGTTGAATTTCCAACATCAAAAGTTGACAGAGCAGAGACTACTTTCACTATTTGAAGTGTTCAGATGCAAAAACATAAATAAAGAGAACCTATTCTTTGCCATAAAAGTGAATTTACTTGAGAAAAATGCTCATTTTAGAAGAAAATTACAGATGGTACTTAGAGGTTTTTGCTTCTGAACTCTTCATAAAAACCTCCTCTTTATGTCAGTGATGCGGTTGTGTAGTTAATAATCTTGGCTGGAAACTGAGCGCTTGTTGGTTCAAACCCCAGGAAGAGTTACACATTAGCGAGGCACTTAACCTCAGGTGACTCATGGGAGATGAAGCGTGGCGTAAAATATACCGTTGCGTGGATAACACAACATCTGCTCCATACATAACATTAATAACTCTGTCTTCATTTGTTGATGTTTAACCCACAAGAACACCCAGTCCATGCACTCCCATGTTTAATGCCGGCATCTTTTTGATTTGCCCTGAGTTATTTTACACTTTAGTTAATAGGCAGCAGAGCAAAGCATTTAATAAGAGCGTCAGTGCACACAGCACACTTATCTAATAGTGGCATTAATGGCTGTGCAGCCGAGATCCCATAGGGAGGAATGATGACACTGAAGCTGCATTCACTTCCATTACTTTAAGTGCTTTCTGCCTGGCTCTCAATGTCCCTCCTGACCCTTACATTATTTCCCAGGAGATCCAGGTCATAAATCCTAGTGTGCTACTTATGACCTGAGCTGGGGTCAGAGAGCATGAGGTCATCGATGAGGATCTTTTGAGGAGCTGCAGGCCTCAGATCAGCATTCATGTCTGAGTCGGAAGACATGGAGTAAATCCTGCTATAGTTTAGAGAGGCTGATTGAGATTCATGGGAAGACTGAATGGAGTTAGAGCTTGTGTGCTACAGATGATGTTTAACGGTCCATTTTATTATCTTTTGCAAGGTTTTAACAACTTTTTTATATACATTTTGAACATCTGCAACTAGGAATGCAACAATATAGTTAGCTCACTGTTCAATACATACCTCGCTTTTTTATTATATTTTTATTATGGTTTTCGGTTCGGTTGTGATGGCTTGACACATTGTGTTTTTTTGTTGTTGTTGTTGTTGTTGTTGCTTGTTATTCTATGCTTAGGCAATAGGAACAGTAAGAGGTTAAGGAGAAAAAAAAAAATAAAAACAATATATTACAAGACTTTTATTTTACTTTAATCCCAAGAAAAGGACACTAGTTCCTAGTGTATTGTATAATAAAAAACAAATAACACTCAAATCTCAGGGCTGCTGGTAGCCAATGTACAAACTGGGGAACGCATAAATTCCTACATTTTGAAAATAAACATATTTGTGCTTCAGTAAACATAAATAAACCATATTAAGTAAACTTAACTCTGTCTTTGTTATTCTTATGTTTTTCTGAACCAGTTAGGTATGTTTGCTGTAAGGATTCGGCAAGGGATTGTTGTTTTTTGGAGGACTTTATTATCTTCTCTGCTATCAGACAGTGATATTGCTGGTGCCGCAGATGTGCAGTCATGTTGGAAGTGTTTCTGTTTGAGTAGGCTATACGTGTAAAACAGTGCTTGCACACAGTCATTTTTTTGTTCATTATGCTGAACGGTAAAACCGAAATGTCCCCATGCCGTGGATTTGAAAGACGCCGCCGCTTCCTCGTGCTGTTGCCTCACCTCACTGTCACTCGCCATGTTAAATTGTGGAATATTGGTAAAGCGCCCCATAACTTTAGAGCATAATGATTGAATATTTACCTGTGGGAAGGAGTTTCCTCATCTCAGCTTGTAGACTTACAGGCACACACAAACAATCAATTCGGAGAAAAATAAAACACACATAAATGATTTAAACGTAAAACCGAAAAAGAAGAAAATTCACAAGCTCTTATTGAACTATGGATGTGGTACTGAACAGTTCAATATTATATTATGAATTGTGTATATACATATATATATCACAAACAGAATCTTTGCGTATGATATTAATTTTACAAAATTGGAAGTCATATCACGTGCCTGTCTTTGAAACCTGGATTGGGAGCTTAAGTTATGTGTTGCCCATGGAAGACATGTGATATTGGATGGCAAACAAACTAAACATATTTTTAAAATCTAGAACCCAATTATGTTTTATTCAGTAATGCTGACTTGTAACTCATTATAGATGGGATTGGTGTGGCATATGTGAGTTGTGGAGTGTACACATTTCTCTATGAATAATTTTTGTTTTGTATTTAACTAAATATTTTTCTCTTATGCTTTCTGAATGATATTGTATTATGTTGTATCCAACTGTTTGTGTATTGTGAAAAGGCATGTGTACTTTTTATGTGATGAATTGTTTACCCAATGCTCAACCTCTAATCTGGAGGATCAGGACATACACACATACACTATAGACAATTTAGCCCACCCAATTCACATACCATATATGTATTTGGACTGGGGAGGAAACCGGAGCACCCAGATGAAACCCACACGAACATTTCGAGAACATGCAAACTCCACACAGAAATGCCAACTCTCCCAGCCGGTGCTCAAACCAGCGACCTTCTTGCTGTGAGGCTACAGCGCTACTTTCTGTGCCACCGTGTCACCCATTTAAGATCACAATGCAACCCCAACATACTAATCATTTCTAATTTAATATTTTTGTCCTTTGCCTATATTCTTCTGGCAACTAGAATTAACCTGTTTTTCAAAAAGGATAACACTGCCAAATTTGTGGAGTTATTTCCACTCTAACAGAGTTAAAATAACACTCTTAGGAGAGTTAGCTGTACTGTACAACACTATAAATTAGTTATATTTACACCACTTTGACTTAAAAAATAACTCTGATCTACACTGCTGAGAGTTGATTGTTCCTTGTTCCTCTAGTGTAAAGATTGACACTCAACATTTTAACAGGGAAAATTTCAACTCAGGCTCATTCTGAAAACGTACCTCTAAATACATTTCTGGAGAGAGCAAAATACGTCCCAGGAGCTAGGTTTTTTTTTCAGTGTTTGTTTTTTTCGCAAATCCACCAGAGGCTGCTGTGTACTCTTTTTCAGATCTCAAATTTCTCACGAATGCCATTCGCACCTGCTGTTCTCAGATAAATCCACCAGAGGCTGCTGTCGACGAACTGACTTACTGACTATCTAACCGACCGATCTCTCCACCCTCTCCCTTCCCTAAACCCAACCAACAGTGTTTTAAAAAGCAATCCAAAAAAAGAAAAGCTGCCTGATTTTTACCACGTTTTCAGATCTTACCACATTACCACATTCTTCGCCGGACTCGAACCCCGTCATCGGCATAATAATTATGTTGTTTCTATTTACATAAACATACATTTTCACTGAGACAATATTTCAATCATATTTTGACATTTCACTTTCACAAAAGCAAATAACATTCTTTCTGTCTTCATGAAATCACTGTTCTATGCCAAATGAATTACATTGCAGCCGATATTTCGCTATTTTTAATACATCTATATTAAATAAGTAATTTTTTTAATATTAATATAAAGGAATACCATATAATGGGTTAGAAATTACAGTAATGTTACAAAAAATTTTAAATAAATGTTTTTCTTTTGAGCTTAATATTCATCAGAGAATAAATCCTGTTTTTCAATAATACTATAAAGCAGTAAAAACTGTTTTCAACAAAATTAATATTACATAATATGTTTTGAGACCAAAATGTTATAATGATTTGGGAATGTGAACTGACACTGAAAACTGGAGTAATAGAGGTACTAAATACATTTAAACAAATGATTTACTCAACAGTTTTATATATTTTGAATGTTTTGAGCCAAAGGCTTAAGTTAAAAGCCTAACTATGTTTTTCTCACACTATATCGATGCAAATCCAAGAGTTGTTTACATTTTAAAACAGGAATCTTTAGCAATACTAAATAAAGGTGGATAACATGTTTTTGCTGTGTGGTATCAGCCTCAGTGTCTGCAGCACATCTGTGCTTCTTTAAATGCGCTGTAGGGAAACAAATTAGTATTTTTGAAGCCAAGCTTTGGTGTCATGTGTAAACCGATTAGCATTCATACTCTTGAAAATAGCTCGCTTGAATATGTTGATGGTGTGCTAATCAAGACATAATTGCAATGAGTCATAAAAGTTGCTTGATACGCATGCTCCTTCAAGCATAACCGCTGCAGTGTGGAAATCTGATCTGAATTTTGTGCTGCGTCACGTGGCTTTGTGTTACACTGAGAGCACAGGAGAGAGCTTTAGTCTGCAGGCTCGACAGACTCAATTCTTTATCTATAAGGCCTAACCTAATCAACTTTTTCTAAATAATTTTATTTTTAATAAGTATGGGGGAGATTTTTATCATTTTGATATCTTTTCTGTCATCATTTAGTCAGCTTCCATTTGTTTCAAACTCATTTCTTTTTTCCGTTGACCACAAAGGAAGATGTTTTGAAGATTGTTATAACCATTGGCTTAAGTTATTATTTTATTTTATATTTTGTTTTAGTTTAATATTATTTTTGTATTTTAGTAATTTAAACCTCTGCTGATAATGGCTACATAACCTAATACAAAGGAAAATTTTGGCAGTTCTCTATTATCATTTTACCCATCCAAGTAACACAGTAATCCTTTTGGCTTACTTTATTTCCCTTATGTCCAGCAGTTGTCATGTATATCTTCTTTTTTTTTATATCCTTTTGTTTTTTTCTTCACATGTCCATTTGTTAAAGATACTTTTTTTATTTTTTGCAGAAATTTATAGTTGACAGTAGACTTTAGTCTTTTGATGAGGCGTTTATTATAAGAACAAAAAATAATAAATATCCCTATTCTTGTATTCATGTAAAATCACTGTTCTAGATTTAATTAGATGTGGAAACCAATATAAGAAGTCTCCTGTAGTTTTTTACATCAATTAAAATAGCAGATTTATGTAACACTTTATTTTAAGCTCCATTTGAGTATTAGTAGACTGTCTGCTTAAAATTGTTGATACTGCTGCTAAACAGACATTTAACTGACTATAAGAAACTTTGCAAGTAAATGTCAACTTACACTAACCCTAACCCCAACCTAACTGTCTACTTGTAGTCTAATGAGAAATAGTTGACATGTAGATGCAATGTAATTCAACAAACAGACCAGGAAAATATAGCATGATGCAGATTTAAATATTTGTTTTTATTTGTCAGTTAGTATTATCATTTTAATTTCATATTTGATCCATAATACTTTAATAATTTTTTAAGCATTCTTCGTATTTTTCAGAGGAAACCACATCTCAATCATACCCCCACAGTTTCCCTCAGAGCTCTTTATAGTCCATGTGAAAAGCAAACTTTTTTTTTCTTTTTGAGGCCAAGATCATAAACATGTCCACTTTGCATTGTAACATGCCCCATTCTCCACATCCCATCGGAGTGACTTCTCAGTTTTCCTTTCCTGCATCATGGGTTTACTGAAGTCAAAGAGATCATCTTCCCATTGGCGTAATCCCTCCAGCTCTGCTCCCTGGCCTCTCAAATTTCTCCACAAATTAGTGCCATTTGGTGCTCATGTTAAAGCCCACATCCCTGCATCTCACCCCCCTCAGAGTCCATGAGGACATACTTATACCATGCAAACAGTTTATTGACATCCTCTTTCTCTCCAGGGCTCATCTTCCATATCGCATGTTCCTTGTATTTCTGTCCACTTTTTTTCTACACCCCATGAAGCTTTGTATGAATTAAATAAAAATTGGTAAATTGTGAACAAACCTTGAAGATTTAGGGCTGATTTATACTTCTGCGTCAAGCACATGCATAGGCTCTGGCCAAGCCTGCGTGTGGTTACATAGTTCTCCTCGCCTTGGCTAACGCTGACGCTTACGCGCACATCTCATAAAATGTAACTACAATGACGCGTAGAACATTCTCTGTAATCGGCTTGGTTGCTGTTTGGTTGCTGTCTTTTTAGATGTTAATATTAAACTAATGGTATCTAACATAACATATAATAGTTTAGTGTGTGTGTGTGTGTGTGTGTGTGTGTGTGTGTGTGTGCGTGTGTGTGTGTGTGTGTGTGTGTGTGTGTGTGTGTGTGTGTGTGTGACAAATGGATAGAGAAAGAAACCAAAATAAAAACTGAAAACCAAATATCACTGTAGTTATTTATTGCCCATACTTCCACTGAAACTAGTGAAAATATATTGTACAGTGAAAGAAAAATATTTACAATAATAAAATGGTGGTGACGTGGTGGCGCAGTAGGTGGTGCTGTAGCCTTACAGCAAGAAGGTTGCTGGTTCGAGCCTCGGCTTGGTCAGTTGGCGTTTCTGTGTGGAGTTTGCATGTTCTCCTCGTGTTCGTGTCGGTTTCCTCTGGGTGATCCGGTTTCCCCCACAAGTCCAGAGACATGTGGTATAGGAGAATTGCGTAGGCTAAATTGTTTGTAGTGTATGTGTGTGAAAGAGTGTGTATGGATGTTTTCCAGTGATGGGTTGCTGCTGGAAGGGCATCCGCTGCGTAAAACAGATGCTGGATAAATTGGCAGTTCATTCCGCTGTGGGGACCCTTGATTATTTAAGGGACTAAGCTGAAAAAAAAATGAATGAATTAATGAATGAATGAATAAATGAATAAATAAATGATAAATTACCTGTCGGGAAGAAGTTAGAAGGTGTGTAAATCAATTTAAGATTTATATAACAAAACCCACTAATTTGATTAAACAAACTAGACTAGATTTCAAAAGAAAAGCTTGAAAAGAAACATCTCCAACATACCAAACGTCTTGAGTAAACTACTCTAACTAAAATAACAAAACATAAACAAAACAGCACACTCTCCTGAATCTAATAAAATAATATAAAAATGACCCTCCGTGTTGTATATGTATATCATGCAACTTGCTCAGTTTTAATCTACACCCTCTCCAAGGTATCACTTAAACAGGTATCAGTTAACTGGATGAGTTCACAAGCAAACACATTGAAAATTTAAATCTCTAAAGACTTTACACAGTAGCTTTAAGCACAAACAAAAATGATAACACATTCTCTCAGACTAGTCCTTGCAAGAGAGTCCTCACAAAGACCCACAGAAAGAGTGAGAGTGAGAGAGAGAAAAGAAGAGAGATTAAGAGATTGCCATTGCAGTTTGGGCTCGGCTTTTAAAGGGCCATGAAACCCCCTTGTTTCAGCAGGGTGTTTTCACACCTCTACTTTGGAAAAAGTCAGAAAAGTGGGCGTGTCCAGCTCTGTTTAGGGGGGAGTGTCGGAGGAACTAAAGTGGGATGGTGTGGGAGTGTCTATTTGGGCACGCGCGAGTTTCAGTCAAAATACTCACACACAGGAGAAAGTGATGGTGTTTAACCTACATGGACATCTGTAGTCGAATTATTTGCCAAATTATTAAATGGTGGACTTTAACTGCAGTTTGGCTCTTTCATTCAGGGAATTCATTCATGCCCCTCGCGACACACGAGATATTTGATTCGAGGATCTGCTCTAAGCGTGTATTTTTCATGTAATGTTTGATACCGCACGGCTAATGAGAGAAAAAAAAACTCTGCATTTCCCGGAAACTTAGATGCACACGGCAGGTAGCGTCAGAAAGCCGCGTGTGTTATTCCGGTTACTAAACCCTACACGAGGTTAAAGTTTGGTTGTGGTGCTAACATGTTTCCACTCGGTGCAATAGTTAGCTTAGTTCGATACGAACAAACTGAATAAACAAAGAGCACTGGCCGCTCACTTACCAAATCTGTAGAGACAGGACAATCACCAACAACTAGAGCCGCGTCTTTATGAAGAGAATACTTCAAGCAAATCTGGATCTCAGCGTTTGCAGATGAGAACAGCTCTCAGGTAAACAATAATCCTCCTTAGACACGTAAGTTATTGTTGTCGAGTGTCGCGTACACTGTAAATCCACACGTGATCCAGATGAGCTCTCACAGAGAGAAAATGAAAACGAAACTTAATGGCAGCAAATTATAAAAGCAACACTTCACGCTTGTTTTGCCAACACAACGTGGCGTCTATGTCGCGTAAAAACACGGTGACAGTAATGAATAATAATAAAGTTGCACAATAGAGCGCGCTTATTGGTTTGAACCAAGCCTTACTCATGCATTAATGCATCACACTGTAAGACGTAATAAGACTCAATCTGGTACAGACGCCCAGTCTGCACGCTGGAATACAACGCTATTATGTCATGACCGTGACGCAGCTTCAAAAATTCGTTTCAAACAGGAAGTACGAATTTGCTTGAAATAACGCAAAAACAACCAATTTACACTTTTTAGTGAAATATAGGTGTCCTAATAGTGTTTTTAGCAGTGTGGGACACATATACGACTGTCAACAGCTCAAAAAATGTGTTTTGGTGTTTCGTGACACTTTAAACGTTACGCCGACCAGTAATTGGTTGCACGAACCCAGCGTCAGCAGCCAACGTCATCAGCACGAAATGCGGATCCTCCAATGCCCTTCATACCTGTAACACACGCGTAAAACGACACACCCAAATACAAAAAACGCACACACATAAACATAAAGTAACAGTACCAGTGACGAGTCTGGCCTTACTGTGAGGCAACAGTGCTAACCACTAGGCCGCCATGCCTCCCTATCAAGAAAAAGGGGGGAGGAGTTAGGGGTGGAAGGGGGGATTCTTTAAGATGAAGATAACTAAGGAAAGAAACTGGTTATTTATAGCAAAGTCCCTTTAAGGCAAGTCATTTCACTCGATGACCATCTTTGACACGCCTCTTGGGCAGTATGCTTTGGGCAGTATCTCTTTGAATGGGTAAACATCAAATTCTCCAAAATTGCTTGCCAAGCTTACAATTAAATTTCATATTAGTAAAAAAATATAAAATAAACAACAACTGTCACTTTAGTTTAATTTCTAAACGTTTGAATCACACAAAATCTGCAGAAATTCACTTCTGGTCTGAGCCCCTGCCCCAGAGAATCTTCAGTCTACATTGATTGGTGATTGGCTCCTGTACTAGAAGATGGTCCTTCATTCCCCATATTGACCGTTACACTTTTTTACCATTCAAAACTATACGAATGACATGTCTTGATTGTTCTATAGTCTTTGTCTATAGTAAGTAAATCAATCAATTGGTGAATCATACGTTAGGTAATGCGATCAATCACAAGAATATGATGAATAAGTTTATAAATAATCTTCACATAATGAGGTGTCATTATTTGCTTTATAGGGGATGTTTCATGCTCATTTTGCCCAATCTCATATTAATCTTGAGTACCTATAGAGCAGTATTGCATCCAGACTTTTCTCCAAAAAGTTTTTTAATACCTTTAAGTCACAGTTACGGATTTCTGATTCTCTCTGGAGGAAAAAGAAACACCTAGAGGCATGGCAAGGGCGGATCTACTGAGTCAACAGTGCGAAAACACAGCAGCCTCCACTTAGGGACTGACTATATATCATATCACTGTAAATAAAAGGACTTTATAATAGTATGACTCACAGTCTTTTGAAGCATGAAATCAGAGTGGTGTAATCAGTGCTAGATGGTCCTTGAAGCAAACGATAATAGTCCATCATTGATCCGCTGCTATATTCAAATCTGCCATCCCTACAATGGCCTAACCAGAGAAAATCCAAAAGGTCAAAACTTATCCGTATTTTTAATTAAATAACTTTAGTTAATTTGCAGACATTATAATACATGGGTTACTAGCAAAAGCAAACATCTGTGCTTTGTGAAAGGCATGTTTATGTCTATAGTAGACAGTAGTGATGCGGGGATGGCAGTTATATCTGCGGGTGCTGCAGATAATCCGTGGGTCGGGTTATAATAAAATACATTATAATTAATTGTGGGTCGGTTGCGGGTGGATGTAGTGGGACATGGCAGTGGACCAGCGAAGAAGCAGAGAGTAGGCTTTGCTGAATGGAACGATGAGACGCCCAAGACAATGGATGAGTAGCCTACTGTTCAAAGTTTCAGTTAAAGGAGTCATCAGAGGAAAATCTTCGTTCTGGGAGGAACAAGATCGGTTATTTCCACGACTTTGGGAGGAGAATCTTGTTCATTCCTACAGCAAGCGGTGCGAGCAAACGCTGATTCAGTGCAGCTGGCAGCGTTATGGAGGCAAGGCAGAATCGAACAAATCCAAGCACAGTAGATGCTATTCTGTTTTTTGCACAGTGCGAAGAAAAGGGCCAAGTATACACAACATAGCTGCTGTTTAGGCTGAAGTGGCAGTCTTTTTGTTATCTTGTTTCTGTAACTGTAAAAGCTAAAATGTCTTATTTTTTCTTTCTATATTTGAAAATAAAGTAAATGTTGTCTAAAGACAAACTTCTGTGTTTATAAATAAATATTCATTTAAAAACATTTAATATTAACATATTATTTTACTATCAGAGATGCGCAGATTAAAGCTCACTGAATCTGCTGTTAATATCCACAGTGACCTATCATCATGCCTGAAACAAAGAATTAAATGATTAAAGTGACGATCGGGCGCGGGTCAGGTGTGGATACATATATTAGATAAAACTATATGTGCGGGCAGGTGGCAGGTGGATGATTTGTATGAAGCTGCGGATTCAGGTGTCATTTCAGCTGATCTGCACATCTCTAGTACTTTCATTTAGTTTAGGAGAAGTTGGTGCCTTGACGTGTTGTAAATCCAGTAGCTCTAATTTCCATTGCAGTACATGGGGTTGTCATGTCATAAACTAGACACATCACCATCAGATATAAAAGTGATGCATTTTAAATAACTCATGAGGGGGTCAGCTAAAGTTTTTAAAACTTGCATGTCAAAGGGTTTAATTAACTGGCTGAACAAGATCAGCATTTTTTGGACTCCTCTCTAAATCGTGTCAGGGTTATAGGTGGCCTCTCATGCACAAGCTTTTCTGGGAGAAGAGCCCGTAAAAGAATATCTGCCCTTGGTAGTGGAACCAAGACCTAGGCTTGATTTTTGGAAAATAAATGCTGTTTTATATCTAAACAATTTTTTGAAACTTGACCAATCCTTGAGCATGAGAGTTTAACTCTTTAAAAGTGTAAACAACTCTAAATGCATGAAATATTATATATTAGACCAACCCTTTCAGCCAAGTTCTAAAAGTTCAGCTGTCAAATATTAAACAGAAACATTTAGCAGACCATGAATAAACCTAAAAACTCAGAAGTAATCTTTCTGCTGCAATAGTTCAGATGTGTTGCATATCACTGTAGAAAAACTCTACAAAGAGAAAAAAATGAAGAAACAAAGTACAGTGAACTCAGAAAAGCTTTTGGCCACAGCTAAGTTTGTATTACTAATGTCGTGTTCAAATACCAAGCGTTACAAGATTGTTATCATGGATGAAAATAAAGCTGTAAGCTAAATGTACCTGTCAATCAGTTTTTACAATGTTTGTGGATTATTTGTACCATATCTTTATTATGATTTGTTTCTGTTTTTTTTTTTCTCAAACTGGAACTGCAACACATTATTTAAAATGCAGGGGAAGGTGAATAATGCTTTATACAATGGAGCAGTTTACAAAGAATATAGAAAAGCATCGAAGATTTGTCAAGTTGACTTCATCAGGCAGTTTCAGTATGCTGAGTTTGTTCTGGTTCAATGGTGATTCAGTTCAGTTCAATCCGAATGTCACTGTTGAAGGATGTGATCTCTTACCTAAAGCCCTACCACTTTCAGGAGAGGCAATTTGATCAGAGGATGAACCTGTCAATCATTCTCCTTGTGTATTCATGGCTATTACATTATCTGCTACCTGCAGCTGAGGCTGCTGTCATGTCACTTCCCCAGATGGACCCCTGCTTTCCAAGAACATATGATGTGTGTGTTTTTTTCATGGCTACTGTATGTGTGTGTACATGTATTTATGTATTTGCATACACCTTAAGCTTTCTAGTTTTATGTTATAAAATGTATTTTATTTATCAGATATTTTCTGTATCCAATAGTCTAGTTTTAATGCACAGAATTTTCTTTTTCTTTAATTTTCTACATTTATGCCATATTTAAGCAGATGTTAACTTCATATATTGATAATCAAAGCAAAGTAATAGAACTTGGTATAAATTGATATTCATTCATTCATCAATTTTCTTTTCGTATTAGTCTCTTTATTACTCTGGGGTCGCCACAGCAAAATGAACAGCCAACTTATCCAGCATAGGTTTTAGGCAGCCGATGCCCTTCCAACTGCAACCCAACCCTGGGAAATAAATTGTTATTATTATTATTATTTTTGGTCACACTTTATTTTGATGTTCCGTGTGTTAAATTTAAGTTACATTGCATTTACTTCCCAACTAATTCTCTTTAGATTATAAGTAGACTGTTGGGTTGGTGTTAGGGTTGGGGATAGGGTTAGTGTAAGTTTTCTTATAGTCAGTTAAATGTCTGTTTAGTGGCCGTATCAACAGATATTAAGCAGACAGTCTACTAATACTCAATACTTATTTTTGTATAATCAGAGCTGATTATTTGTATGGTTGTATGTCTATTGTGATCTGACAAGTGTATTTTTGCACATATACATTTTTACACATAGCAGCAACAGCAGTATTAACTTTGCCTGGGTATTTGCTACCAACCAAAACTCTATATTTATTTATATGGTATTAATTCAATTTCAGTTTCAATTAGTTATCAATCAGAATCCATATTTAAATATAAGTTCTTTAACTAATCTATACTAATGAAATGCACATTTACACCACCAACGGAGCCCACACTATTCAATAATTTTGCTTGGATTTCTCCTCTGTATCTGTGACGTTCACAATAGACAACTAAATTTTATTTATTTGCTTTTAAGTTGAGAAACTCAATAGATGGTAATATTTTGAGGAAAAAAGTCAAAGTTCAGATATAATTCACATCCTCTGCATGAAAGCATCTACAAAAAGAATATATTTAGTACATATATGTTTCAATTTATTAATGATTAATTACCATTTTGTAACCAAGCTCTAATATAAACAATAGGGAACAGATGCTAGGCATAGTGGAATATTTTCAAATATGATTGAATAAGCTTTATGTACCTCATTTTAACCAAACAGAACTATTTGTAGCAAACCAAGAGCTGTATATCATGTAATAGTGTCATCTACTGTAGCAGCTGTCTGTCCTTAGCAAAACACTTTTATACTCCTCCTGTACTAAGTCTGTGTTGGTGTTTCTCCTGGTCGAACTCAAGTCTCCAGCTAATCAGCCGCATTCAGCAGTAAATACAGGCCATTCAGTGGGTATGCTATCCTTATCGACCTGAGCACCAGACCTGCCTTGAACACCTCTGAGCCACTCAAAAGACTCATTCTACTATAAGACAGCTGAAAAAGGAAATCTATTCCCCTATGAAAAGACCTCAGACCACAAGAGAAATGAGAAACAAGACAGAAACACAAAGCAGACCCCTCAAAGACCTGTTTTTTCATTCATTTGATCAATGATATCCTTTAATTCAGTGACTGTAAAGATCTAATCCACATCCGCTGTGGTAGCTTAGACAAAGTTTGAAGCAAATCATTCATTTTATTCAGTTTGTTTGATGAATTATCTCATTCATCATGTAAGAAAGAATTTAAACGATCATTTTACACTAGTGCACAAGTAGTGTAGTCGCTAAATGAATGAAATAGATGTTATAGATGTTTAATACTAATACTTAGAATGTTTTTAAATTATTTATTACTTAGAAAATAGAAAGAAAAGAGTGATAGTTTTATTAAACATTAATAATAAACAATTCAACATATAGACATAAGTTAATATACATTAACTAGTTCGCTCTGGTATTTGAATGTCTGCTATGTTTATCTAAGATTTCTAAATTAGTAGGTACTGAATGTGGCTTAGGTATGTGCAGAAATGTTTTTATATGCTCACATATAACACAAAGAAATTACCCCTAAAATCAAAAGTTCTGTTTTGACCATATTTGGAACTGTTGTGAATATTAATGAGCTCTGCTCTGACACTCTCACAGCAAGTGTCAGTGACTGCTCTCTATCTTTCTCTCACGCACAGTGTGTTATACACTGAAATGTAGATACATAATTTATGGAAAAATTATTTTAACATATTGAGCCAACCCAGGCTCATTCTAAAAATGTAGTCCCGTGGACGTTTCTGGAGACCGCGAAATACGTCCTGGGAGGTACGTATGGCTGCATTTCATTTTTTTAAGCGAAAGCTATGGGGCGGTGTGACGCCGTTCCCTTTCGCGCTTACCGGCTTACCTCCGTGGGGAGGGCTTTGCCACCCAAATCAGTTTGTCCATTCAGCTCATCGTGTGCGTTGGCGGACTTCAGATGCAGAGAGGAGGAGTTGACCACGGTGACCGGGTTCGAGGCCGCGGAAGAGCGGTTCCAGAAATCAGGTGAAACAAAACAGAATCCAAAAAATCAAGGGATCGAGTTTATAACAGGGTGAGAACGTGGTGAAATCCGAAAACGTGGTGAAAAAAATCAGACGAGGGCTTTTCTTTTTCTAGACGGCTTTTCTAAATTGTTGCTCTGGTTTAGGGAAGTGAGCGGGCTGGCGTGTCAATCGGTAAAACTGGTTGGGTTTAGGGAAGGAGGAGGGTGGGTCAGCCGATTGGCCGGTCGCGCAGTCAATCATTCGGTCAGTCAGACAGCGGCCTCTGGTGGATTCACGCGAGAATGGCGCGGGCGCGAACGACACTCGCGAACGGCACTGGAAAGTTGTTCGAGATACGATAAAGCGCACACAGCGGCCTCTCGCGGATTCGCGAAAACAAAAACAGCACAAATACGTACCTCCCGGGACATATTTCGTGGTTTCCAGAAACGTCCACTGGACTATGTTTTCAGAATGAGACTGGGTTGAATTGAGCAGATTTCTTGTTAATTGCAGTCTTTTCAACTAAAATTGCAGAGTGGGTTTTTTTTAGCTATAGGAGTGAGAGTGATCAAGATATCTTTATGCCACCAGAGTAACCTAGTTTGCCTCTGAGTTGTGTTAAGAAGGAAATATAGAATTATATTTAACCAAAGGGGCAGATAGAGGTGTATTTGGGGTTGTATTTTGTGGTTTTAATATATATGAAAACAGAGAAAGGAGCAAATATCAACCTCTGAGTTGTATAATGATTTTTATTAAGTTTATTAGCATTTTTTTTCAGAAATATCACAGTAAAAGCCGAGTGTAATGGCAAGATTCAAAAATTGCATTAAACATGTATCCAGTGTATCCGAAAAATATTCACAGCGCTTTACTTTTTCTACATGTTTTTTTGTTAAGGCCTTATTCCAAAATGGATCAAATTCATGCATTTCCTCAGAATTCTACAATCACTACCCCATAATGACAAAGTGATTTTTTTTATTGTTGCAAATTTATTAAAAAATAAAAAAAACCTGAAAAATCACATGTACAGAAGTCTTTGCTCAATACTTTGTTGGTGCATCTTTGGCAGCAATTACAGCCTCAAGTCTCTTTGAATATGATGCCACAAGCTTGGCACACCTGTCTTTGGGAATTTTTGCCCATTCCTCTTTGCAGTACCTCTCAAGCTCTATCAGGTTGAATAGGAAGTGACTATGTGCAGCCATTTTCAGATATCTCAAGAGATGTTTAATAGGATTTAGGTCTGGGGTGTGGCTGGGCCCCTTAAGGATATTCCCTGAGTTATTTTGAAGCCACTCTATTGAACTCCACAAACTAATCTTCCTGTATTGATCGTCAGAATCAGTGTTTTGTTTCGATTGGCCTGTTTTTTCAATAGGACTTTGTACTCACATGTTGTTTGAGGCTCATTGTATGTCATTTCCATGTACTTATTATTTAGCTATGCTAAGGTGAAATTATATTGTCATTCTTTGGCACATTTTAAGTTGTAAGTAAAGTTGTCTTATTTCAATTACCTAAGCAGAATCTAAAAAATGTGCCTATAAATGTATTTTTAAAAAGCTTTTAATGTTTCTCATTGTACAATGTTTTTGTGTCATATAAGCTTGTTTTGAGTGCAAGTAATACAGAGGCAGATATTGGTTACAGTAGAACCTTTCCTGACATATGCAGTGGGACCATTCTCAAAAGCACTGTTGATAACAGTTACACATGAAAAGGGCACCATCTTTATCTATAATTCAATCTGTGAGCAGCAGAAGCCGCTCCGCTCACAGCCGCTCTCTATAAAACCACTATATTTGACTGTAGCGAGAAGCGTTATTGACAGTTTGTTCACAAGCTGGAAAATGATATCGACAGTGTGAGTAGCTGTCATATTCTAAAGTTCTTACCATGTAATCAAATCTACCTGATATTGAGTGAAGACTAAAAGATATTTTTGAAGACGAAAAAATGTTGCTCTTAAACAAGTGAGAACCAAAGTATTAGTCCTGGCTCTCTGTGAGTGCTATATACGTCTTACTGTAGCAGTCACAAACTATTAAATCTGTCTTTCTCTGAGCTCTTGCTTTTTATTGGAAACCTCAAGGTTAACACCTGGGGGGAAATATTTCAGACATGCAGTTTTTGTCATTTCTTATATCTTATTTTCATTCACGTGATTAGTTTGCAGGATTGTTTATTATATTGGAGTGTTTTCATTTTGTTGTTAACAAGCATAGATCACTCACAAAAATCAGTGTAGTGCCAGTAGATGAAAGTAAATTACGTAACCAAGACAATCATATCATTTGTCAAAAAGAATTTAACAAATTGACCAGATTAAATTGCAATTTTTTCAACTGAGGTGGTAGAGTGGGGTTTTAGCTAGAAGGAGTGACTGAGATGTCTTTATGCCATTAGAGTAACCTGAGCTGTGCTGTGAATGAAATATAGGATCAATTATAATTATGCTTGACAAAAGGGCCAAACAAATATGTATTTAGAATTGTATTTTGTGGCTTTACTGTACTTGAAAACAAAGGCAGGAGTAAATATCAACCTCTACATTTTATAATGACTTGAATAAAGTTTATTGGCATTTTCTCTCTCCAGGAATATCACAGTAAATGCTGAGTGATATGACACGATGCAAAAACATGCATCAAATAAGTATATACTACATATGTTTGTTTCCTCATTACAAACATGAATGGTCAATTTCACAATATACATGTTAAAAGAGACATTTGAACAGATCTTATGTCTCTTTGGGGCACTAAATACATTTATAATCTTTTACCATTTTTTGACTTTGACAATAAGCTGGGATGTGATGAGATTCTTCTTGGCTGGTTCATGTTTATAAGACATTATTATAGGATTTCCTTCAATTCCATAATTAAAATTTCTTTACCTCTTTGTTCGCCAAGATGTTACTTTTTTCGTTCTTCAGTCGAAAAGATATTAAGGTTTCTATATATTATATCTAGATATATAGATATTAAGGATATCTTAGGGTAAAGATACAAGATGTTTCTCCATAAATTGGATTTCTATGGTGCTCAGTGGTTTGTACTTCAAATCTGAAGTTTCAGTGGAGCTGCAAATGACTTTATATTATGAAATAATCGTGTTGTCTAGTGAAATGCTAAGTCATTATGGAAGTCTTTGTGCCCCTTCTCATATCTTGAAGATCTTTTAAATTAATATGCAAGCAAAGATCAGCTTTTAGTACCTGCTTGCAGGTCAAGAGGTGTAAAGTTTGAATAATCTTACTCATATAGAAGCATATGAGTAGCAAAATTTCTCTTCTTTTTTTTTGTGAAATTTGAAAATGGCAATGCAATAAGTAAAATGGCATTGTATTTTTGCATTTAAATGAGCTTGATGTACAAAGTTTAAAGCAAAATAAAAATGAAGATTCAGATAAATGGAATGATTTAGGCATCAAGAGAATGCTTTTTAAAGAAAACACTTTGACTTAACATTCATCACAATGTATTGATGGAAAATTTATTTTTCAAACACTTAAGTGTCAATGCAAAGAAAATAAATTAAGCTTATAATTCTAATTCTGTTACCTTTTTGCTATACAGAATGTTTTTGAAATGCACACAGAATTTTACTGCAGTGTGTTATGATGAAAATGCAATCCTACTTTTGCTAATTCTAAATACAGAAATAGGCCAAATAACATTTTCATTATCACCCTTCCATTTCTGCTTGTACAAATTGTGTTACATTTTCAATTTAGGTGTCCAACTTATAAAGCATTGAAATTAGAATGCCATTTATTTACATATAAAAACTAGAGTTGGAAATGGCCAATGTAAATTATATCATTTAAAAAGCATTTTCATTTCGCACCATACTTTGTGCACATGAAGGCTGCAAATTTAAATACAGAAATGCATTGCCTGTAACATAGGGTTGCTGACAACGGAGTTAAGAAACCACATGCAGTGTATTAATAAAAGTATGGCAAGCAACGGTCGAACAGGTAGCAAACAGTAGCATAAAGGTCATTCAATATTGTAGCCAAAAAACAGGCAGATGGTCAGTACAGACTGAAAAAGAATCAGTAGCGAGAAAGCAAGACTAGAATTAAATTTGGAAAGACTCGACAAGGATACCCTTTGTGGTGTTACAGACTAACAAGACTCAGCCATGATGTGTATGTGTGTGTGTGCTGTCTTTATGGTCCATCTGATTAGTTCATCATGATCTTCCAGCTGTGTGTGTGTGTGTGTGTGTGTGTGTGTGTGTGTGTGTGTGTGTGTGTGTGTGTGTGTGTGTGTGTGTGTGTGTGTGTGTGTGTGTGTGTGTGTGTGTGTGTGTGTGTGTGTGTTTGTGTGTGATCAGAGGGAATCAGGCACTGGTGTAAGGTGCATGAGTTGTAGTAGTAGTTCTCCAGTGATCTGCACAGGTGACATTGCCATTTTACATATTGTTTTGCCTTTTTACATATTACATTAACAAATAATTTAGCTACACATGCTGAGATTACTGGAAAATAATTGATTGCAAATAATATTTGCATACAATGTTTTTATGTTTCTGCTGTTATCTTTCTTAAACCCTTATTAGAAGGTCAGATAGGGTACATGTAGCTGGTTGCTTTAGTTTAGACGTTTATTGCTGGTCTTGCAGATCATGTGAACAGGACCAATGGGACATCATTTGGTCAGAGTGAAAAAAAATTTAGATTTCTAAATTTTCATGCATTTTTTTTTGAGATGAGAAGACCCCACTTGGTTGATTCCCACACTTAAGCAAAGCATCTGAACGTTCGATAAGCCTTTTCCCATGATTCAACAGTTGTCCACAATCCCTTTGGTGGTAATATGAAGTTCTTGTGTCCTGTTGTATTATGATTTTAATGTATATTTGAGCCACATGGTCACACTTGTTCATTTGTACACACATATGCTTTGTGTTTTTGATTACCAAGGGAATGCCCTATTAAAAGCTTTTAAGCACTCTGTGTTCCTAGCTATAAATGGTGTGCAGTATAATTAAAAACAAGATGAGCAGTCTGAACACACTATGAGGGAGGGCATTTACTTTCAGGGTCTTACACCAGATATAGATGAAAAGAAACAAATCTGGGGAAAAATCCAGAATAAATATTTTATAATTAATATTAAAATAGTTTTATTCCAAATATCATTCTGTGTTGCAGAACAACATTTGCCATTTACATTCAATTCACTCTGTGATTATGCAGTGTATTAACTGAATTATTAGCATTTTATATACACTCACCGGCAACTTTATTGGGTACACCTGTCCAACTGCTCATTAACGCAAATTTCTAATCCGCTAATCGCATGGCAGCAACTTAGGCACATAGACATGGTCAAAATGATCTGCTGCAGTTCAAACCGAGCATCGAAATGGGGAAGAAAGGTGATTTAAGTGACTTTAAACGTGTCATGGTTGTTGGTGCCAAACGGGCTGGTCTAAGTATTTCAGAAACTGCTGTTCTACTGGGATTTTCAAGCATAACCATCTCTAGGGTTTACATGGAATGGTCAGAAAAAGAGAAAATATCCAGTGTGCAGCAGTTCTGTGGGCACAAATGCCTTGTTACTGCCAGAGGTCAGAGGAGAATAGCCAGACTGGTTCGAGCTGAAAAAAGGCAACAGTATCTCAAATAAGCACTCGTTACAACCGAGGTATGCAGAAGAGCATCTCTGAACGCACAACATGTCAAACCTTGAGGCAGATGGGCTACAGCAGAAGAACAACACACCAGGTGCCACTTCTGTCAGCTAAGAACAGGAAACTGAGGCTACAATTCACACAGGCTAACCAAAATTGGACAAGAGAAGATTGGAAAAATTTTGCCTGATCTGATGAGTCTTGATTTCTGCTGCAACATTTGGATAGTAAGAATTTAGCGTCAACAGCATGAAAGCATGGATCCATCCAGCCTTGTATCAATGATTCAGGCTGTTGGTGGTGGTGTAATGGTACAGGATATTTTCGTGGAACACTCTTTGCCCACTAGTACCAACTGTATAGCATCATGTCAACGCCACAGCCTACCTGATGTTGTTGCTGACCATGTTTATTCCTTTATGACCACAGTGTACCCATCTTCTGATGGCTACATCCAGCAGGATAATGTGCCATGTCATAAAACTTGAATCATCTCAAACTGGTTTTTTGAACATGACAATGAGTTCACTGTACTTAAATGGCCTCCACAGTCACCAGAGCTCAATCCAATAGAACACCTTTGGGAAGTGTTGGAACGGGAGATTCACATCATGGGTGTGAAGCTTACAAATCTGCAGCAATTGTGTGATGCTATCCTGTCAATATGGACCAAAATCTCTGAGGAACATTTCCAGTGCCTTGTTGAATCTATGCCATGAAGGATTAAGTTTCCAACTGGGTTATGGACTTTCTGACTAACAGACCTCAGAATGTTAGATCAGGCCACATCTGCTCCACTACCGTCACACTAAACACTGGTGTACCACAGGGCTGTGTGCTGAGCCCCTTCCTCTACTCCCTTTTTACCATCGACTGTAGGCCTGTGAACAGATCCAACACCATCATCAAATTTGCAGATAACACCACTGTGATTGGTCTAATCAGCAACAATTATGAGACTGTCTACAGGGAGGAGATACAGCATCTGGCCACTTGGTGCACAGACATTAATCTGCTCCTTAAAACCAACAAGACCAAGGAGCTCATTGTGGACTTCAGGAAGGGACGAACAGGCTCGCACGATCCCATCCACATCAATGGGATGGCCGTTGACCCTTTCTCATCCTTCAAGTTCCTGGGGACCCACATCTCAAAGGACCTTTCCTGGACCACCAACACCTCCAGCCTGGTCAAGAAGGCTCACCAGCACCGATTCTTCTTAAGGCAACTTAAGAAGAACCAGCTTTCATCAGCCGTCTTGGTGAACTTCTACCACTGCACAATAGAAAGCATCCTGACCAACTGCGTCACAGTCTGGTATAGAAGCTGCTCTGTTGCTGAGCGTAAGGCACTGCAGCGGGTGATGAAAACGGCTCAATGCATCACAAGGACCACACTGCCAGCCATTGAGGACATCCAGAGAAAATACTGTCTGTGCCGAGCACGCAGTATTCTGAAGGACACCGTTCACCCAGCTCAAGGACTGTTTTCACTCCTGCCTTCCGGCAGGCGCTTCAAGCTCCCCCGGACAAAAACCAGCAGACTGAGGAACAGCTTTTTCCCCAGAGCTGTCTCCCTCTTGAACTCTGCCCCTCACTGACTGAAAATGTTAATTAATTAAAACAACTTGGATATGAGCCAGTTCTTGTTATCTGAACAATGATTTACTTACATAACTACTTATGCATTTGTAAGTTGGGTATTATGGGTCCCGTCTGTTGTAATATAATTATATATTATTATGTTGTCGTAATATAATTATGTTATGACTTTAATGAACCATACGTTTTTTACAAATGCATTTTAATGACTATACAGTACATTTCTATTTTTGTTTTGCCACTGTCGTTTTTGATGTGTATTTCATTACATTGTAATCAGAATATACATGCTATCTCAATGTGTATTTTCAAATAACCCATTTAGCTCTCTTTTTTTATCAAAACATAAGCTCCTTGGTTGTTAGGAACAACAAAACCTGCATCTTATTTTCCTCTCCAATCACTTCTGTTATTTGTAAATACCAACCTAATTAGAGCTTAAATTAAAGAAAGAAAGCAATGCCAGTCACGGCGGCGTTGTTTCTTTTTTGTTGCCACTTTGCGCAAGAGGGAGGCTGTCAAACGAACACTAGCGCCGCTGTCTAATTAAATAGATTTAACCTCATAAAAATGTTTTCCTCTGAGATCAGCCTGACTAAAGAGTACACACTGTAGCAGGCTTCAGTAACCACTTTCCTAATTCATTCAATTTGACGCTGCAATAACAGGTACAGCTTAGATATTGAGGAGGGAGGGAATTGTGTCCTCGATGGGAGAGACAAACACCCCTGAACATGCACACATGCACGTAACCCCACTTATCATCACACACACACACACACACATATACGCACACACATTTTATATCGGCGCCCTATTAGTGTGGCTCAAATGGAAACAGTGTCAGGCATGAAACTCAATGCTGCCTACTGAACCTGGCTCTCCACTGGGACCTTGGGAGCCCAAATCACTGTTATCGTTGAAATAGATGTGCATTCATAACAGCTGTTTTTATAAGTGTTTCTGTCCATATTCTGCATTGATTTCTAATCACAGTCTTGGCTGATTTTGTTTTTATTGTGTTTGCTTCATTATTATTTCTCTCTCAAGTCATTAACATGTCTTGCTCATCTCCATTGCAATCTGTCTCTTTCTCTCACTTCCTGTGGTGTGCAGTATTGATCAGTATCACCAAGCCGAAGCAGTAAAAAGTCATTCTTTTCAAGCTGATGCTGAAAGTGATATTCAATGAACTGATATGTTTTAGCTTCATGGCATAAAAGAGTTTGCCGTTCGATAAGATACACGCAGTCATTTTGCATTCAATCCATTCACACCATTTTAACAGGGAAATTTAAAGGTCTAGGAGGGGAAAGATAAATGGGGTTAATGATTTCAGGAGTAGCAGCTCTCTGAAGACTCTTATAACAAGAATCAGACTGTTGTGAATCTGCCAAGTTCCACCACAAATTCAGTTATTTTTAAGCATGACTCTGTAATAGTTCATCCAAAAATTGAACGGAACATTTTGTCATTATTATACTTGTGCTCATGCTTTTACAAAAGCGTGTGTGTGTGTGTGTGTGTGTGTGTGTGTGTGTGTGTGTGTGGGTGTTTTAAATTGGAAAATATACATTAACAAGTCAGCATAAAATATTCCTTTTACATTTTCAATGTAACATATTTTACCTTAAATACCTCATACCTAAATAATATCTAAATAATTAATGACATTTCTTTTAAATGTAAAATTTATTTAAAAAAAAAACGTTATTTAGAGTAAATTTTTGTCACCGACTCGGTCCCGGTCATTCCCCTCGCTGGCCAGCAGAGGCCACCATCTCCGGACTTTTAGCATTACATCATCCATCTACACTGATTGCGCGTACACCTGATCTGAATTTTGTTAACGACCCATGTACCTCATAAAAGCCGCACTCAAACACTCAGTCAGTGCGAAGTCTTGTTCAGCCCCGGCCAGCATTACTGAGCGTTATTCCCAGCCTGATCTCTTGTGTACGACTCCAGCCTGTCTCTTACTTTGCTTCGCCTTCTGCCTGCCCACGACCCACGCCTGATATACGTACTCTGATACTCGCTGCCTGCCCTCAACCCAAGCCTGATACACGGACTCTGATTCTCGCTCATTCCCCCCCACTCGTGCCTGGTAACTCTCTCTGTGTCTGTACATCACCATTCTTGATACCCTTACTACTACTGTGGATGTGTGTGTGCACTCCGGTGCATATTGTGTGTTTGAGTGAAGTTGTGAATAATAAATACTGCATAATGGATCCCGCCATGTCAGTCTCCTCGTTACACTTTTATACAAAATATCAAAATATGCTATTTTTCCAGACAGTCTAAATTCATGTTGAATACTTTTTCTTTAGCTAGAATAGTTTGATATCTGTTTCTGTTCATTGTTATTCTGACCAACTTGCATTTTATGTGCTAAAAAATCCTCAAAAGTGTTTTATTGTGTGTGTATATATATATATATATATATATATATATATATATATATATATATATATATATATATATGTGTGTATCAGGAAAACATCCCCCACATCGTTTACCACCACCACCAGTCTGAACCGTTGATACAAGGCAAGATTAATCCTTGCTTTCATTTTGTTGATGCCAAATTCTGACCCTACCATCTGAACTTCACAGCAGAAATCAAGACTCATCAGATCAGGCAACATTTTTCCAATCTTCTATTGTCCAATTTTGGTGAGCCTGTGTGAATTGTAGCCTCAGTTTCCTGTTCTTAGCAGGAGTGACATCCGGTGTGGTCTGCTGCTGTAGCCCATCTGCCCATCTCACTTCAATCACCTTTCTACCTCATTCTGATGCTCAGTTTAAACTGCAGCAGATCGTCTTGACTATGTCTGCATGCCTAAATGGATTGAGCAATGTGAATGGCTAATTAGAAAATTGCGTTAACAAGCATTTGGACAGGTGTACCTAATAAAGTGAGTGTACATTGACAGGTCAACATAAATTTTATGTAGAATATTTGATCTTTAATACCTGTGTGTGTTTTGAGTATAACATACTGTTTTATTCTGTACTGTAAATGTATGATGGCTAAATGGGTTAAATAGTTATTTAGAGAATTTTTTATACAAAATATCAAAATATGCTATCTTTTCAGACGTTTATATTTGTGTATACCAGTTCTTTAGCCAAAATGATTTAGTAATCCACATTTGGTTTAATTACATCGATTGTTTGTTGATTGTTATTATGAGAAAGTTGTGTTTTCTTATGGGGGGTGGGGGGGTAATCCTTAAAATTATTTTATTTTATCTACATTTAAAGTGTGCAGATTTAGAATATTTAATATTGACCTTTTGCCATTTTCTGCAAATAAATGTCTGTAAATGATGATAATCTCATTTGAAAGTTTATCTTAATTGCTTGTTTTTACATTCAGCCGTGCCTTTTAATCATATTTCATAGACAGTAGAAGCAATTCTGAAATGACATATAACACAGCCCTACTTTAGAGACTCAAAATATATTGCATTTAATACACGTTTACTATATAATAAGATAATTTAACTCCAATTAAATATCTTAAAATGTAACATACAATTTATAATAAAGTATATTCTTTAATTCATCTTATTTCTGCAATTATTCACATTTCATTTTCAGAAGGGTTTATAAAAAAACAGAATATAAAAAAATGAAGAAACGTGAATAATTCTGTGGTATTAATCATAGATGTGTGAAAGCAAATTGTATAGTCAAGGGCTATTTTATTAATGATAATCCTTATGAAACACATCTCTGACTTCTCTGTTTTAATGACCTGACAGGAACAGGATCTAAATTAAGCAGGAACAGATTCATTATATGCAGGGGCTCCTACTTTGAACAAAACCTTGACGTAATGCATGAGGAAAGTAGCTTGCAGTTGGAGATAATCAGAAACTGTCCCAATAAAGCATTATTTTCAGTTGTCACCATAAAGAGATATAATTCTAAGTTACTGGTGTACATCTTGATTCTTGCATTTTAATTGAAACCAAACAACAACACACGCTCAACCACACAGAACACTCCGGCATCGTGGCGGCATGTTTTACATGGCTAATGCTATATTTAGAGGTTTTATTGAATCAACGTGCTGTGGGGACGTAGAGGGTCTGAGTCTTGGGTGCAGGAAAGCAGATCTGTATCCATAATCACAAGCGCTTGGTAGAAGTGGTAGACCAACAGATGGGCCAAACACATCAAAGATCAAAACATTCAAGACATCAAACATTCAGAGGCCAGTTTGTTTTGATCACACACATGCTTCTACGTTTTCAGACAAAACCTGAAGCTCCCAATATACTCTTATTACTTCATCTTTTAAGGGAAAAAGTAGTTCCAAATGCTGAAAAATCATGACAGCCGAACCACCCGAGGGCCCTCTCTGAAAGATTAAATAATGATAAGAGTTGCCTATAAGAGAATTTGTTCAGTTGTTTATTTAATTTGGCTATTGAACGAAATGATTATGAATATGGCTGCATTACATTCCTTTAAAGCCATGCACCGTCACTTTTATGTAAACCTCCAAATCACTCAAATCACTTAACGTTTACGTAATTGTTGGACGCGCTTTATAATAATAAAGTGACGCTGTTCCCAGATGAACACACACAAAATATGCCAAAATGGATTATGCATTAGATCTTAAAATATTACATCCGTTATTAAGATCTGTTATTAGTAACTTTAAAAATAGTCAATTAATTTTGTATTCATACACTACCTGACAAAAGTCTTGTCACCATCCAAGTTGTCTATCATCCAAGTTGTATTCATAACAAATAATAACTTGACTTCTAGTTGATCATTTGGTATCCGAAGTGGGTAATATGAAAGGCAAAGGCCTCTAGATTATGCTTACATTACCAAAATAAAATATGATCATGCCTTGATTTTTAATTATTTAATTAGGACAGTAAGTTCTTTGCTTAGACAAAAGTCTTGTCACTTAACAGAAATAATGTACATTATAGAATAAAAAGTCATGATGCAGTGAAAAAAGAATTAATATTGTGCATGACTCCCATGAGCTTGAGAGACTGCATTCATCTATCTCTGCAATGACTCAAATAACTTATTAACAAGTCATCTGAAAGGGTAAAGAAAGCGTTCTTGCAGGACTCTCAGAGTTCATCAAGATTCTTTGGATTCATCTTCAATGCCTCCTCCTTCCTCTTACCTTAGACATGCTCAATAATCTTCATATCTGGCGACTGGGACACTTTGAACTGCTTTGCTTTCAGGAACTTTTATGTGGAGGCTAAAGTATGAGGAGTGCTATCCTGCTGAAGAATTTGGCCTCTTTTTTGGTTTGAATTGTAATGGACAGTTAGAATGTCTTGATACCTCTGGCTGTTGATGTTGCCATCCCCTCTGTAGATCTCTCGGAAGCCCCTATACTGAATGTAACCCCAAACCATGATTTTTCCTCCACCGAATCTTGGGTTAGGTTAATTGTTAGTATTCGCACTAGTAAATTACATACACAGTCAATGCAGTGCACTGGGGAGGGGGTGTATTAAAGTTAGCATTAACTGGAAGTTGCTGAGACTTTTAATTCTGTATGTTAATGTACTTCCAACTGTAAAGGAATATTGAGTAGGGGATAGGACTTTCTTTTTGCCCATCATTCCCTCACAAACTATTGGTAAGAGGGGAGGGGTATGACTATGAATATTGCAGTCAGACTTTCATAGACTGAACAGGAAAAAAGACAGAAAAATATTCATGTGAAAAGGCGGAGCCTCAGAGCCACACCCACTAGTTTAATAATCATCATTTTCCAATGCTATTTTGAAAGTGTGCTTCGAAGGTTTATCAACTAAAGTGAACCTTTCTCTTTCAAACAAATGCCTTGCTGTAGAGAATGTCTCCAATTTCTGCTGAGATGTAAACCATTACTAACTGGTGTTTAAAACTTAACAAAGACTGAAAATGTTTTTAATATACCTCTAAAAAAACAATAAAAGTTCAAAGCCATTTGTTTTTGGCTCTGGGGATTTTAAGCCAAGAGAAAGTAGCCATGGTTTGTTAAATCACAGCCTATTGAATGTCTCTGCATGTGCTAGCAGAAGTCAGGTGTGCTCGGTTCGCTGCCAGGCATCAGAAAAGCACAGTCAGGTTGTGGGCATTAATGCTGAGTGCCGGGAAAGAGTCACATTTCTGGCAAGAAGCATAGTGTGCTTGCTCAGTGCTTACTGCACCAATGATGGGAAAATCTACTGGATAAATGAGGTGTGATTATCGCTTAGCCTCCGTCCCCTTGTGTGGTTTGGCCAAGACAGGTGCTGTACATCTGTTGCTGACTGACTGTGTTTGCTTTGTGTTTATCTATCGATGATATTTAAACTGCTGTATGATGAGTGATTATATATATGATGAAATTACCTGCAAATGTTTTATAATTCTTTGATGATGGTAATTTCTTAGTGGTTTGTTCACAGCTCATCAACATTATAACAGTTGTATTTAATGAAGCTAATAACTTAATATTTTTTGAAGCTCAGTATTTTTGAGCATAACATTAATGTAACTTCTTGAACAAGATTTTAGCTAGACCTTGTTTGTAAAATATGACCTATTGTGTAATTCATTTACTGCCGTTTTTTTTTTTTAATGCTTGGTTTCTTTGACACTTTGTGCACAAAGATGTCTATTTTGTTATTATACCTGCTAAAGTAACTCATCAGCCTAACATACCAGCTTTTTTCAGCATATTTTGCCAATCTGATCTAGTGTTTGTTTTGTCATCTTCAAAGGTGTTACCGGACTTGTGCAACTGGATGAGAATGGTGATCGGGAGATTGACTTTGCTCTATGGGACATGACCGATACAAAGACAGGAGATTATCAGGTACAAAGGCCTTCATCTGATTACATATACTTTTCCACATTTACAATACTCTACTGACTACAATCTCACCACTGTACGCATCCTAGATTGTGTCTGTGTATAACGGCAGTCAGAAGCAGATGATTTTGGAGCCAGGAATGAAGGTGCACTGGCTGAAGGGAAGGCCGCCTCCAGATATTCCTGAGTGTGGCTTCAAAAATGACAACCCTGCCTGTCTGGCAAGTAAGTGCAGCCCTATATAACTCACGCAATTATAGACCTGTATCAAAAACCACTATATGCTCAGCCAAAATTTGTCTTCCCACATAGTTTTCTGAATACATAGGAAGCCAGCCTTATTTCATTTTTACCCTTATGCACTGTATCTTTAGGGCACATCTAAACTGCAGTATTGATATATTAATTAATTATTCTAATAATTAATTTCTAATCAGCCAATCACATGGCAGCAACTCAATGCATTTAGGCAAGTAGACATAGTCAAGACGGTCTGCTGCAGTTCAAACTGAACATCAAAATTGGGAAGAAAAGTGATTTAAGTGACTTTGAACATGGCATGGTTGTTGGTGACAGACAGGCTGGTCTGAATATTTCAGAAACTGCTGTTCTACTGGGATTTTCAAGCATAACCATATCTAGGGTTTACAGGGAATGGTCTGAAAAAGAGAAAATATCCAGTGAGTGGCAGTTCTGTTGGCACAAATGCCTTGTTGATGCCAGAGGTCAGAGGAGAATAGCCAGATTGATTCGAGCTGATAGAAAGGCAACTTAACTCAAATGACCACTCGTTACAACCGTGGTATGCAAAAAAGTATCTGAATGCACATGTCCAGCTTTGAGGCAGATGGGCTACAGCAGCAGGTGCCACTCCTGTCAGCTAAGAACAGGAAACTGAGGCTACAGTTCACACAGGCTCACGAAAATTGGACAATAAAAGATTAGAAGACGTTGCCTGGTCTGATGAGTCTCAATTTCTCCTGTGACATTTGGATGGTAGGGTCAGAGTTTGCCCTCAGAATAACATGAAATTTTCTTGGCCCTCTTTGGGCCCATTAGTACCAATTGAGCATTGTGTCAACGCTGATGTTGCTGACCATGTCTATTTCTTTATGACCACAGTGTACTCATCTTCCGATGGCTACCTCCAGCAGGATAATGCTGTTAAAAAGGCTTATTGTGTTTTACAAAATGTAATAATAGGAAATATGTATGAGCAGTCAAAATTTAAATAGTTTTATAAGTTATAAAATAAATGTTTCTAAATTATAAAATTTAATAAAATAAATAAAATGGTTCTGATAGTTGCTGCATAATAGTATGTAGAAAGCTGAAACAGCCTATTTAAGATTATGAAATGTTTACTAAAGTCTAAAGTACATGTTTTATCTTGATGTATTTGTTTATTTTTATAATCTATGTTTCAATATTTTTATTGTCTATAAATATTGTATTGTATTGTATTGTATTATTTTGAATAATTTTTTTTATTTATATATTAGTCCTTGTATTTGCTTTTTCTGTTAATGGCCAATGTGGAGATTTGTTTTTAAACTATATATTTTGATATAAATATACATAAATAATATTAATATTTGTATAATGCATTATTTTATAGTATTTGGAATATAGCCTTTTATTTAGTAGTGTGTTACAATTGAAGACAGAATTATTAGCCCCCTTGATTTGTTAGACCACCTGTTTATTTTTTCACCAATTTCTGTTTAACAGAGAGAAGATTTCTAATCATAATAGTTTTAATAACTCTTTTCTATTAACTGATTTATTTTATCTTTGCCATGATGACAGTAAATAATATTTGACATGATATTTTTTCAAGACATTTCTATACAGCTTAAAGTGACATTTAAAGGCTTAAGTAGGCTATTTAGGTTAACTAGGCAGGATAGGATAATTAGGCAAGTTCTTGTATAGCGATGGTTTGCTCTGTGGATTATTGAAGTGGCTAATAATTTTGTCCTTTAAAATGGTGTTTTAAAAAAATTATTAACTGCTTTAAGCTGAAATAAAACAAACAAGACTTTCTCCAGAAGAAAAAAATATTATCAGACATACTGTGAAAATTTCCTTGCTCTGTTAAACATCATTTGGGAAATATTAAAAAAAGAAAAAAATAAACAAAGGGGGGCTAATAACTCTGACTTCAACTGTATTTTGGAAAAGTAAACATCTTCCAAGTTTCAACAAATTCATACAAAATGGATTTATTGTCTCCAAAAAAAAAAGAGTTGATTTGAAATGAATCACTTTAAGTTCTCATGATTTTGATTGGCTGCCGCAAACAACATCTACTTTGACCCTCAAACACTTTAGATGCAGCTGTGATTTGGAAGAGTACCTTTTAAACCTGGCACTTTAAATAAACATTGAAATGCCTACATTATGTAAAGAAGCGTGTGCTTTTTAAGTGTAATTTGCTAATTTTGCTTTTGTTTGAAATGAGGACTGGAATGGTCAGTTAATAGATGCAAAAATGTGCAAGTATAAGTGGGATGAAGCACACAGAGTTAATGATTAATGTGATAATGAAATCTAGGCATGTTTCATGTTGTTTTAATGATGCCCTACAATGTTCTTTCATTAAATTTAAGTTAATAACAGATCTAAAAATACCATTCAGCAGTTGATCATTGTTGTGAGAGCTTCATTTACTGGAACTCTGCATCTCAATACCTGAAAATGCCTTTCAGAAGGCCAACTAAGGACCCACAGTTAGAAAAGCACATTTTGTTTTACCGTCAATTTTAATTAGGGATGCACCGACAGGGATTTAATTTTATTTATTTATTTATTTTTGAACGATAATAATATTAATTATAACAAAAAAAAACTTGGTTCAGTACTGATATTGGTTAATTCCATATAGTGCTTTACAGTATTAGCTAGCTTTTTCCTCCATTAAATTAGTTTTACTGTACACTCACTGTACAGTGTGGATCCATTTTACATTTATCTGTCCAGCATTTTAGTAGAGGCACAAATTAAGATAAAAAATTGCAATATGACAATCTTCAAAGCGGATTTACTTTTAACAACAGAAACTTTTATTTGACATAAAATTGAAGTCAGAATTATTAAACCCCCAGAATTATTAGCCCCCCTGTTTATTTATTTATTTATTTTTTTATTTCTGTTTAACGGAGAGAAAATTTTTCAACACATTTCTAAACATAATAGTTTTAATAACTCATCTCTAATAACTGATTTATTTTATCTTTACCATGATGACAGTACTGTAAATAATATTTGACGAGATATTTTTTCAAGACACTTCTATACAGCCTAAAGTGACATTTAAAGTGACATGTAACCAGGTTGATTAAGTTAATTATGCAGGTTAGGGTAATTAGGCAAGTTATTAACGATGGTTTGTTCTGTAGAATATCAAAAAAATATATAGCTTAAAGGGGCTAACAATTTTGACCTTGGATTTTAAAAAATTAAAAACTGCTTTTATTGTAGCCGAAATAAAACAAATAAGACTTTCTCCAGAAGAAAAAATATTATCAGACATACTGTGAAAATTTCCTTGCTCTGTTAAACAATATTTGGGAAATATTTAAAAAAAAGAACAAAAATGTCAAAGGGGGTTAAATAGTTCTGATTTTAACTGTAAGTGTAATATAAACAGTGACATGGATGAGGATCCATCATAGATAGTTGTGTATTTGGGGCTCCTTTTTTCAGATATTTACTTTAAAAAAAAATAGGTAAATAAAAAAATAAATAGCGCTTCTCCACCTAGTCAGTTACAGAGAATCTGGCAGCCAGGCAACAGAGTGGCGACGTCATGCACACAAATGCTCTACTAGACTCGGGGAGAGGGCTAATAATACTAGTTCCCCTTCGGGGGGAACTTCAGCACTATAAGTGGATTTGATTGTAAAATCCACGCATTGGGAGGTTCGGTTCAGAAGCTACTCGTCTGAAAGAGTATTGAACGGGCCAATTAAGAATGAATTGGCAGCGCAAGCCTGCGCAGGTGAGCGGCATAAGCAATCAACTGAGTATATAAGCTCACCTGGCGCAGCAGACGCTATCCTTTTCGCTTCAGAGACTTTCTGATCGAGTCGATGAGGGTTCCTCCTGCTGTGACCAGCGATTCTGAGCGAACGAGAGCATTCTCCCGGTCCAGAGTGTGTACACGCAGTGGCAGACGGTCGAGCTGGGTTTCTCCCTTGCCTGGCGTTCTTTGGGTCCGGTCCTCCAGAGCGGTGCGTATAAAGTTGCAAACTTCACAGAAAGAGCAACACAGTCGTGCAGCACGTCCTTATCAGGACGGCGCTCCGACTGTGCGTTTCTGGATGCGGTGGTTTCCTGTCCTCGGATGATGGGCGCGGGCACTGTGTTACATGTCTGGGGGTCCAGCATGTTAATGCGCTGCTCGCGGGCAGTTCATGTCGTCATTGCGATGCCATGACTGTTGCGCAAGATCGCGGTTAGCCTTTGCAAAAGGGCGAACCACCCCAGTTGTCCCCTGCTCTGCAGCGGGCACTCGGGCAGATCTGAGGGTTTCAGCGAGAGATAATCCGTCGCCCACGGGCCCGCGGACCTCCCGCTCCTCTAAGCGCTCCATCCAAGCTTCGGGCGGGGGAAGCGATCCGTCTAACAGATGGTAGCCCTTACGCCCGATGACACCGGAGACCAGATGTCCACCGCGGCATCGGAGGGTGGGCTTTCATTGTCCGATGATGATCCAGACCCGCTCGCCCCCTTCGGGCTGGTGAGCGCTGTCACTACGGATCCTGAAACGGACATGTTAGCCGTGCTTTCCCGGGCTGCTTCGGCCGTGGGTTGGAGATGGTTTATCCCCCAGCTCCGCGGCCGGACCGACTAGAGGGGCGTTCCCTTCTTCCCGGAGGTGCACAGTAGGCTCACGCGGTCTTGTAAAGCACTTTTTTCTGCTCGTGCTGCGTGTTCCTCCACCCTAACCACTCTTGACGGTGAAACAGCCAGGGGGTATGTGGCGATTCCTCAGGTTGAGTGCGCGATGGCGGTAAATCCGCGCGGCGCCTCTTCTTGGCGGGGTCCGCCTCGTCTCCCATCCAAAGCCTGTAAGTTGTCTACCTCCCTCGGAGCTAGAGCTTACATAGCTGCGGGCCAGGCTGCTTCCGCCTTGCATGCGATAGCCACCTACCAGCGCTACCAAGCGCAGGCGCTGGCCGAGCAGCACGAGGGTGGGTCCAACCCAGGCTTACGAGCTTCGCACCGCCGCCGACTTAGCTCTTCGGACTACTGAGTCCGCTGCGTGTGCGTTGGGGAGGACGATGTCCACATTAGTGGTCCAGGAGCGCCACCCCTGGCTGATATGCGCAAAGTCGACAAAGTCCGCTTTCTTGACTTCCCCATATCCCCAGCCAGGTTCGGCGACACTGTCTGTGAATTCACCCAGGAATTCAAGGCGGTGAGAGAGCAGTTGGTGGGTGATGTCTTATCGGCGGTCCGTAGCCCGCTCCGCCCGCCGTGCCATTCATACCTGCTCCTCGCCGAAGGCGCCCGCCTACGAGAGCTGCTCCGCCCCCGCACACGCCTCCGGCAAAGCGAGCGCGTCGGGCACCTCGGAAGCAGGCAGCCCCCCTGCCCAGAACGCCGCTAAGTCCGGCAACGGACCGCGAAGCGCCCCTGGGACAGGCCATCTGGAGAAGAGGGAACTTGCTCTTTCCCCGCTGGAGGGCGGGGCCCCATTTCCAACGGCACTTTTTACTGCCATGAAAACATTATGAAAGGGCACTTTTCACTTCCCCAGATGTGACAGCCCGAAATCTGCCAGTCTGGGACGCTATGCTTTCTAGCTTGCAGATTCGGTGCGTTTCGCCAGTGGCTCACGAGCGCTGGGAGGACGGTCTCCTTTCTCCCACCCCTCGAGCCTCCCCTCCGGAGCTCGGGTTTGGAGTGAGAGCAAATATCTCACCTCCAGCTTTTCCGTGGGACCCGCGAGCTTCCCGGATCAGCACACCCACTCCGCGCTGCCCCACTGCTGGTACGTCAGCGATTGTAGCGATGAGTCCATTAGCGAGAGCTCTGCCTGCCTGGTTAGCGCGGGCCAGCTCTTCGCGGTGGCTCATACGCACAATCAGACTCGGCTATGCGATTCAGTTCGCGAAACGGCCCCCCAAGTCACGGGTGTGTATTCACCAGGGTCAGCCCCCTGTCCGCCCCTGTCTTGCGAGAGGAGATTGCTGTCCTCCTGGCGAAGGATGTAATCGAACCGCTCCCTCAAGCCGAGATGGAGAGCGGGTTTTACAGCCCACGCTTCATCGTGCCCAAAAAGAGCGGTGGGTCACGGCCAATCCTAGATCTGCGCGTTTTGAACCGCTGCCTGCACAAGCTGCCGTTCAGAATGCTCACGCAGAAGCGCATCCTCCGGTGCGTTCGTCCTCTGGGTTGGTCTGCAGCATTAGACCTGATGGACGCGTATTTCCATGTCTCCACTCTTCCTCGCCACCGACAGTTTCTGCGGTTTGCGTTTGAAGGTCGAGCTTGGCAATACAAAGCCCTCCCCTTCGGGCTCTCTCTGTCTCCGCGGGTCCTCACCAAGCCCGCGGAGGGTGCCTCAGCGCCCCTTCGGCTCGCGGGCATCTGCATACTCAATTTCTTTACGACTGGCTGATTTTTGCCCTCTCTCGGAGCAGTTGATTATGCACAGAGACAAAGTGCTCTGGCACTTCCACCTGTGGGGGTTTCAGGTCAACCGAGAAAAGAGCAAACTCGCCCCCGTGCAGAGGATCTCTTCTCTCAGGCTGGAGCTGGACTCGGTCACCATGGCAGCGCGCCTCTCCGGAGAGCGCGCTCAGCTGATGCTGTACTGTCTGAGAGAGCTCGACAGTAAAATAGTGGTCCCACTGAAACTATTTCAGAGGCTCCTGGGGCATATGGCATCCGCAGCCGCTTCATGCCGCTCGGATTATTCTATATGAGACCACTTCAGCACTGGCTTCACGATCGAGTCCCCAGACGCGCATGGCATGCGCGCGCACACCGAGTCTCTGTTACTGCGCTGTGTCGCCGCGCCCTCAGCCCTTGGAGCGACCCCTCGTTCCTACAGGCCTGGGTGTCTCTAGAACAGGCGTCCAGTCTTGTTGTCGTTTCAGCAGACACTTCCAACACGGGCTGGGGGGCTGTGCGTTGCGGGCATGCGGCTGCGGACCTGTGGAAAGGTACCCAGTTGCATTGGCATATCGCCTGGAGCTGTTGGCAGTGTTCCTCGCTCTCCACCGTTTTTTTCCGGTGCTGGAGCGGCAACACGTGCTGGTCAGGACGGACAGTACGGCGGCGGTGGCGTATATCAGCCGTATAGGGGGTATGCGCTCTCGCCGCATGTCTCAGCTCGCTCGCCGTCTGCTCCTCTGGAGTCATCTGCGGCTGAAATCGCTGCACGCCATTCATATTCAAGCAAGCTCAACCGTGCAGCCGATGCGCTCTCACGGCAGCCTTGCGTCCTGGAGAATGGAGACTCCACCCCGAGTCTGTTCAGCTGATATGGGCGCGATTCGGTGAAGCCCAGATCGATCTGTTGCTTCCCCCGAGATCGCTCATTGCCAGTTGTTCTTTCCCTGACCGAGTGCTCTCGGCATGGATGCACTGGCTTACAGCTGGCCTCGGGGCACGCGCAAATACGCGTTTCCCCCAGTGAGCCTGCTCGCGCAGTTACTGGGCAAGGTCAGGGAGGACGAGAAACAGGTTGCTGGTTGCGCCCCTCTGGCTCAACCGGACCTGGATGTCAGAGCTCTCCCTCGCGATAGCCCTCCCCTGGCAGTCCCTTCGAGAGAGCACCTACTCTCTCAGGGACAGGGCACCACCTGGCACCCTCGCCGATCTTTGAAGAGATTTATAGACGCGAGGAAGACTTAGGTAACCTCCGATTGCGGTGGCTAATACCGTCACTCGGGCTAGAGCCCCCTCCCCGAGCGCGCCTATGCCCTGACGTGGAGTCTATTCACTGAATGGTGTGTCTCTCGCTGAGAAGACCCCCGTAATTTGCCAGATCAGCGTTGTGCTTTCTTTACGCCGAGAGAAGTTGGAGAGCAGGCTGTCGCCCTCCACACTCAAGGTTACGTGGCTGCCATCTCCGCTCTCATAACGCGGTGGCTGGCAGCACCGTGGGAACGCATAACCTCATCATCCGGTTCCTCAGGGGCGTTAAGCGAATTAATCCACCCCGCCCCCTCTCATGCCCTCTTAGGATCTCGCCCTCGCTACACAAGCCGCGTCAGATCCCTTCGATCCTCGACTCAGTATTTTCTGTCCCTGAAGACAGCTCTGCTGGTCGCGTTGATATCGATTAGAGGGTCGGGGACCCGGAGGCATTTTTCGGTCAGTGACTCGTGCCTGTAATTGGGCTGGCTTCTCTCACGTATGAGACCCCGCCCGCGATATGTGCCCAAGGTTCCTACCACTCCGTTTTAATACGAGGTAGTGAGCCTGCAAGCGCTGCCCTCGGAGGAGGCAGACCCAGCCCTTATTTATTGTCCAGTTCGCGTTTTGCGTATTATCCGGACCGCACTCAGAGTTTAGATCATCTGAGCAGCTCTTCGTCTGTTATAGCGGTCGGCAGCAGGGAAGTGCCGTACCGAAATAAGTTCCCACTAGATTGTGGATGCCTTTCTTTCACTATCAGAGCCGAGATGAGCCGCGTCCCCCGAGAGCGCGTGCGCACTCCACTCGGAGCTTCGCATCCTCTCGAGCGCGCGCACGCGGCGCCCCTCTAACAGACATCTGTAGAGCTGCGGGCTGGGTGACACCCAACACATTTGCAAGGTTTTACAATCTGCGAGTGGAGCCGGTTTCCTCAAGGGTATTAGGTAACCCTTGGTGATTGAGGAAACAATTCGGTAGGGTGTTGAAACACGCTTGCTGCGCCATTTTCCCTAACACGGAGATACGTGCGCCTTTTTATCTGTCAGTAAAGTTCCCCGTCAGGTGAGCCCTGCAGATTCCTCCGTGGCCCCCAGCACTGACTCAGCGGAGGAGTCACTTGCTGGCCCACTACGTTGTAGGTCTGCCCGCTGGTCAGCCCGCGTTTTGGGTAAAGGTGCCTGCTATGCGTGGTCCCCACTAGGCGATCCCATATGCTTATTCAGCCACGGTTAAGTCCCCCCCCCCCTGGGCGGACCCGTGTCTTCCCTCCCCGCTAACCACTCTTTTGCTATGCGTACTCCCCCTTTTAGGGCTAGTCCATATGTAAATTCTGCCATCTATCCCCCCTTGGGTAACGGATGGCCTCCGCAGCGTCCTCCCTATCGGGATTGCACGCTTCCCAACGTACTGTCGTATTTTCCTAGAATTATCTAGATGCTCACGACTTCCCAAAAAATATATATAAATCCGTAAAACTTCTGTTGAAGTAGGATAAATTAGGGCCAGGGACACGTTGGAGGACCGCGCCCCCCATGATGTGGGTGCGTCACGCTTGCTTGACTATCTCCTCATCGGGGGTGTTGGTAAGGTGCAGTCATTGTGGCGCTTTCAATGGGCTCCCAATGCGTGGATTTTACAATCAAATCCACTTATAGTGCTGAAGTTCCCCCCGAAGGGGAACGTTCGAGGTTACTAAAGTAACCCTTCGTTCCCCGAGGAGGGGAACGGAAGCACTATACTCCGTCGCCATAATGACTGTCCCTTAGCTGTTGAAAGTCTCTTCAGCTTAAAAAGGATAGCGTCTGCTGCGCCAGGTGAGCTTATATACTCAGTTGATTGCTTATGCCGCTCACCTGCGCAGGCTTGCGCTGCCAATTCATTCTTAATTGGCCCGTTCAATACTCTTTCAGACGAGTAGCTTCTGAACCGAACCTCCCAATGCGTGGATTTTACAATCAAATCCACTTATAGTGCTTCCGTTCCCCTCCTCGGGGAACGAAGGGTTACTTTAGTAACCTCGAACGTTTGTCCAAAAAAAAAAAACATTCTGAACTTAATCATACCTTTTAATAGTAGTTTGCTGTCAATATGTGCCTATTGGGTGTGGTTTGGTTTATTTCAGTGTCGAGTGTAAGGGCCCATCTATTACTCCTATGGTGGAACTAACAGCATGAGTGAAGGTTAAATGTGCATAAGCCTTTTTAGCATGTGAAAAGCTCCGAATTTAATCTGACATATAATCCATAATAATAATTTAAATAATAATAATTTAAATTTAGATTCATACAATTAAAACTGATCATCTCATAGGTTATGATTAGGTCTAATTTAGATCGATTAACCTAAAAAATCCTTATTTTCAGTTGATGGTTCATCGTTTATCCAAAGTCACTTAGAGGCAGTATGCTGGCCAATTACATTTGCTCACGGACACATCCTCACCAGTTCTGGTTATTAGATAGAGGATATAACTGTAAACTAATTTACTTTAAGTAATATTAGGCCGCCTCATGATTGCTCATACATAAAGAAAGTTTGATTTAGCCACTAGATTATATCATACTAAGTAAGTGATTGTCAAATTGTGAAAAGGGTCTACTCCATAACAGTTTTCAGCTTCTGATATTATGGAGAGACTGCCATCCGTACCGAGTCAGGTACATTTAAGGAATTTCTCATGTCTGTTTCGGGCCCATGCAGCACATTTACAGGTCTTTGTGAGTATGGATTTTTGGAGCAGTGCAGACATGTGGTTTTACTGATATTTCTTCCTTGAATGAATGTGATTTTGTGTCAGCTTCTACTTCTACCGCAGCATCGCATGCATTTCCAGCATAAACCCAAATCATCTGCAAACAAACTCAACATAGTGGAACACAGAAACCCCACTGCCTGCTAGAGTTTTGAAAGCATTAATACCAGATTAACACAGACACAAAGCAGAAGTATAAATGCTCACAATGGCATCAGCTATGGCATCAACTATGAACACTCAACGCTAAAGTATAAATCAGGCTTTAGAATAATTCATTTGCCCTTACTGTCCAGTATATGTGGACTAGAATCCTATGTATGAAAACATTTTGGCAGGTCAGATCACCTTTCTGGTGTCTTTGTGAAAGGTAATGAAATACAAATACTTGTAGCTTATGTTCTGACTTTTGTTCCTCAGAGACAGTCACCATGCACCAGATGATCTCCATAGTGGTGTGCTTCATCTTTATCATCATCGTTACAGTCACAGTCTTCATATACAGGTCAGTACATGAAAAAACCTTTCTGATAAACATTGTCTATATTACAAAGAGAGCATTGTGACATGACAAAACAAGAGTGCTTTAATAAAGGTTTTTCGAGTCCTGTTTTGTTATGTTATTGACTTGCACTCTAGATATGGTGTAACACTAGATATCAGGTGTTCGTATGCTGAGGTCTGGGTCTGATATTATATCTCTCTGTCTGTCTTTCTTTCTGTCTTTCTCCTCTATCTGATGTTTAATTAGGGAACTTACTGCCAGACCACGACAGAGACAGAAATAGCAACTCAGACCACGTGGCGTCGTCACTTATATGTGACCATGTGTCCAATCACAATGAACTGCATATGATTTCTGTAAAGTTCATGCAGAGGATTTCAACCAGTGATGGTTGTGCTTTATTACAAGTTGTTCTCTAATTATCCTGTAGATTAGATTAGATTGACATGTCTATTCAAGCACATACTATAACCAGAACTTTTCTTCATTTAAAGTGCCTCTGTTATGCTTTTTTGAATATTAGGGTGCTTTCACATCTGTGAATTGATTCATTTGTTCCGAAACAGGGATTAAAATTGTCACATTGTTACATTGTCAAATTGTCACAAGCGGTTCGCTTTCACACGGCAAAGTTTCTAAACAGACCAAAATAGCTAAAACAATTCACGTGTGAGTAAACTCTCTCACATTGGTCAGAGTTTCACAGTTTATTGTACAGAGTCCCGCTCAGGGGGAGGGGTTGGACGCGACGTAGTTGAAGGCAGAGAGGGAAACGTGCGATTACCGGGAGATTGTTACTCGTTTGCGGGCATCCGGGAGTCTCTGTGCATTTGCGGGAGACTCCCGGAACTTCCGGGTGACTTGGGATTTCTGGAATGACCTCCCGGTCTACATATCCATAAAACACTGTCATATAGCCGGGCTCGGATTGCATTGCTTACTTACAATCAATCCGCTCTAGAGTTCGTTTCAATCGAGCCAAGACCACCTCATTCAGGCAACCTCGGACCGAGTGTTTTAGCGTGGATCCGAGCGCGATTGCTGGATTCACATATGCCAAACGAACTGCGCTAACTGGGTAAACGAGACTAAACTCTTCGAAACTAAAGTCTAGGTGTGAAAGCACTTTTAGTCTGTTTGTAAACCTAAAAGGTCTGCAAAATTTCAAACATCAAAGAAGACAAAAAAGTGGAGCTATTGTCTTCTATTTCATCCATGACCTACAGAAGATTAAAATAGTATTAATATTCAAAAAAACAACATGCAAATAAAAAGCTATCAGCCTTTTGATTTTGATTGTGACCCCTGGGGTGGTAATATTATTAATTGTGATATTTAATATTAGTAGCATTAGTTTCAGCAGAATGATTTTACAGCACCATGGTAAAATTTGACACCTTTACAGCACTCACATACAATAAAAGTAAACATTTTTTTTAAGAATAAAAGAAAAGTCATGTGTGACTGAACACAGAGGATGATCTCCAAGTGGCGATCTCCAAAATTAAACCAAAAATAGACTTGTGCAATAAACTTTGTGCCCACCAGTCCCATTAGATGAGGTTAATATTCAATTAAACAAATTAATAAATGATAAAAAACAATGAAATGATTGTTAGACTGTTGCACTTGTTTGTTTTGTTAATATGCTTGTGTTTATGTGGGCCTATTGGTGTGTGTGCATTGTGTGCAACATTTGTACGTTTTTAACCACCTCTGAGGATAGTGGGGGCCTGCGAGTCAATGAAATTGTTATTTTGAGGGTCACAGGCTCAAAAGTTTGGGAACCCCTATTCTAGATTAAAGAATTGTAAAACTTCAAAATAATTGTTTGTTATTTAAATTTAATGTAATTACCAACATGAACATCCACAAACAAAACATTTATTACAGTATTTATGTGTCTACAAAAGTTAGGTAATGAAATTAAAGGTGCTCATTGTTAGTTCTTCTTTCTTTAAAGCAGATTGCATTAACTAATAACAAACGTTGTTTTTTACGCATTAGTAAATGTTGAATTTTAATAAATGCCGTAAAAGATTGTTCATACTTAGTTCATGTTAGTAAATACATAAACTTACATTACTTATTACTATTAGTTTAAAATATGACTGAGAGAACCAGTTCTAAACTGCCTAAAAGGATTCATCATAGAATCTAGTTTTAGTTATTGTACAAATCTGCATAGGTTTGTAATACATTTGCTTAAAGTTTATACTTACAAGCCCTTATTTATGTGCATTCAAGTCACTTATGTCAGCACAAGACTTTTTAATAAGCCAAGAATTACAGCAGGGTTTGTAAAATTGCTTGTAGAAAATAAAAAGCAAAGAATTTGCTAGAAAATGTCATTAGGTGTAATCTTTCATCATAATCTTTTCATTTTTAAAAGAATTTAAGAAGACACTTTAAGATAAACATATAAAAATATGTAAATCATGTAATTACAACAAGCTTGATTTTTGTAAATAAATCTTCCATCAATTCTGCCACATAGTAAAGAGTGATTAGTTGACTTAAAAAATTAGTAAACTGTCAGGGCAATAGCCTGGTGAGCGCGCTGACATATGGTGCAGTAGCACGACAGGGCGTCCCAAGTTCGAATCCCTGCTTGAGAACATTTCCCTACTCATTATATTCCTGTCTCAATACTGTCCTATCTAGTAAAGGCAAAAAGGCCAAAAATAAATCTTTCAAGTCATGAAAATGAAAATTTCAATTCAAAATTCTTTAATTTGCAAAAGAAAAGCTTTTATGTTCACAAGCTGTTTTTTTTTTTATTTGTGCAAAAAATTTAAATAATGGGAGACAGAAACAAATTTGCCAAATAAACTCTGACATGGTGATCCCATTTTTACCCCCATGTTAGAGCTAGCTCACTCAAGTCGCCCACTGAAGCTAAGCAGGGATCTGCCCGGTCAAAACCTGGATGGGAGACCACATGGGAAAACAAGGTTGCTGCAGAAGTGGTATAAGTGAGACCAGCAGGGGGTGCTCAACCTAACATTTGGGTTCTAATGCCGCAGTATATTGATCTGAACTCTATACTGCTCAGTGAGTAGTATGAGATGTCAATTTTTCGGATGAAATGTTAAACTTTTAAAAATGAGTAGTGGTTTTCCCATTTATCCTCTGTCTTCCTAACCATCCCCATATCATAATTGGCTTTATCTCCAATCTCCTCTCCACCAATCAGCTGGTGTGTGGTTGGCTGTCTGACACAATATGGCTGGTGGATGCTGCACACTGGTGGTGGATGAGGAGATTCCCCCCAATGTGTAAAGCACTTTGAGGGTCCATAAAAGCACTATACAGTATAAATGTAAGGAATTTATTATTATTATTATTATTATTATTATTATTATTATGTGGCTAATCAGCTGTCTTCCTTATGCTTGCCTTATTTAGTGTTATACTACAGCCAGCCTGATGGAAATGCTTTGATTCTTTTTTATTAACTTCACATTAGGATGGCCGTTGACACGCCATTAACTCGATAACTCCAGGCTTAAAGAAAATATAGAATTTCCCACTAGTAATAAATATGAGGTGTTCAAGTCAAATGACTTCAAATTGTTAATACAGTTTCTTCAGTATGACTTGAATGCACCAACAGTATAAGGGTTTTATTGGTTAATCATAAACAATGTCTACTTTTGACCTTGAAACACAGCTTAAGTTCACATTTGTTTCTGCTAATGAATGTTAATGAAATAAGCTGTAATGCCACACATGACCATTATAAAATGCTTATTGAACGCACATTATACACGCATTGAAATGTGTTCATGCAAAAAATATTTTTATCAGTGGACCAAAATTGCACAGCACATGGTTTATTTAACCATTAATAATGGTACATGTCTATTGCATGTCTTACTTTAATCTAATAATATAATAATAATGATACATAAATTCTATAATTTGATTACAGTTGACATGCATCAAACTACTGATTTGACACTAATTTGTCTAATCCAGCTGAAAGATGCTGTTTGCATATCTAGCTCATGTGACAGTGTTACCTGGTCCTCAGTCTGAAATGAGAAATGATCTTGGTGGCTCTAAAACAATCACAGCATAAGAGAGAGGTCTGTCTTTAAAGGAAATGAAAGTGTCCATAATGAGCTACAAGATAAAATTCGAACCCTCTGAAATATCATAATAGGGGCACTTTAATTGCACTAATATTTCATAATGCTTGCATGCAACTGTAAAAATACAATATAGCTACTTTAAAATTCCATTTCACATTTAAATGTATGAAAAGAATAATATATGGTGTCAAACATATTCCTAAGTCCATTTGGGATATAGTGTCAGAGTTTTCTAAGCTAACTCATTGGTGTTATACATTAGTCCAATTCATATTCTCAGTTGGTAAAATGGCTGTGCTTTCCAAAGAAATTGAAATTAAATTTCAGATTTGAGTTTCATGGACATGAACCTGATATAAAGTGAAGTGAAAGTCCTGTAAACATGATAACAGTGAATTATTACAATGCAAAGGCACAGATGGGATATCAATCACATAATTATCTCATCTTTTCTAACAGCTCTCACTCACTTTAAGGCTGGAGACTGCTTTAGCTCTTGATGGTCTTCTCCTTCTGTAATTTTATCCTTCCTTTTTTGCAGTCATGTTATGATGAATGCCAAATTATCCAGTGGGTTATTCTTCAAATGATCTGGCAGAAGCTTTTCCAGACTGACAAAAAGTCCAGTTGCAATGTGCACACCTTGCATAGAAAACACCAAATGTGTTTCATTAAATAGATTATGAAAATGCTGGATAGGCTCTTTCCTGTGTTGATATATGTTGTTAATTATTATTCATATTCCTAGGATACCCCAAAAATAAAAATTCTGTTTTTATGTTCTCAACCTCCACTTGTTTCAACAAAACATACTGAAGAATGTACTTTAGAATATACTGAAGAATGATAAAAAAGCATTGACTTACATAGAATTTGTATTTCCTAATGTGTATATCAATGGCATTTCCTATAAAATGTCCTTATTTTGTGCTCAACTGAAGAAAGAACCACTTGAGTAAATAGTTAGGAGATATTCTTTTTGGGGTAAACTGTGCATTTAAAAAAAACATAATTTTTTTTTTTTACATAAAGTTTAAGGTTATGCCACAGATTTGATCATTAATTAATATTAATATGTAAAAACAATTCTACAGTTATTGTAAAATGACTTATTGTGTTAAAATGTAAAAGGAAATCATTTTAAAATGACCATGTACAGTACAGTTAAACTGTAAGTGAACACCACATTAACATCACTGACAAAAGAGGCTTCTGTCACAGCAAAATGACATTATTTCTAGTATCCTAGATATGTTTAATGTGGCCTTGTGTGAAAAATAGTAAATTAATCGTTCTACCAATGTTACTGTATTAAGTCTTTTAGAAACAGCACAGCTGTTGTAGAAAAGTCCTTCTACACTACCTAAAAAGTCTTGTCATCTTGTTGCCGATCCCAGTTGTAAGAGCAGCAAACAATAACTTGAATTCTAATCGATCAGTGGAAGAAGGTAATTTCCTAATGAATCATCTGTTGAACTGCATCCCAATCATCCCAAATACTGCAGAAGATCTATTGGAACCTGCATGGACTTAAGAAATCAGTCAAGTTTGGTAAATGACAAATCATGCTTTGGGGTTACATTCATTATCAGGGCGTGCGAGAGATCTGCAGAGTGAATGGCAACATCAACAGCCTGAGGTATCAAGACATTTGTGCTGCCCATTACATAACAAACTACAGGAAAGGGCAAATTCTTCAGCAGGATAACACTCCTTCTCATACTTCAGCCTCCAAATCAAAGCTCCTGGAAGCAAAGAAGGTCAAGGTGAACCAGGATTGGCCAGCCCAGTCACCATAGATGAACCTTATCGAGCATGTCTGGGTTAAGATGAAGGAGGAGGCATTGAAGATGATTCCAAAGAATCTTGATGAACTCTTAATGGCTTTCTTTGCTATTCCAGATGACTATATTAAGTTATTAGAGTCATTGCACAGATGTATGGATGCAGTCCTCCAAGCTCATGGGAGTCATGCACAATATTCATTCTTTTTCCACTGCACCATGACTTTATATTCTATACTGTACATTATTTATTTTAAGTGACAAGACTTTTGTCTAAGCAAAGTCAGATCTTACTGTCCTAATGACATAATTAAAAATCAAGGCATGATCATATTTTATTTTTGTAAAACAAGCAAAATCAAGAGGCCTTTGCTTTTCATATAAGCCACTTCTGATACCAAATGTTCGACTAGAACTCAAGTTATTATTTGTTGTTCCTAAATCTTGGATATTTGACAAGACTGGTAGTGTATGTACAGTACAGACTGTTATATCGACTTTGCTGTGCTCTGTATTTATTCTTTGAATGTCTGCGTGCATTAATCATGAGATTATTATAATCCTGTAAATGTTATTACCAAAACATCAATAATAAAAAAAACTGAAGGGCATCTGTTGTTTCAAAGCTGTTTTACAGATGTTGATTGCTTAACATATAATATATTTAAGTGCTGACAGTAACATATCAGCATATATTGGTTTGTTTAAGATATATTATTTAATGTTTATGACATGCTTTCTTCTGTTTGGACTTGTTGTTGCTCTGGCTTGCTTTTGTCTTTTTTATCTGATGGGTTTTCCCCTATTGCGTCACATCTCTCATTGTCCCTGTCCTCTGCTTTTTACACTCTTTTTTTTCTTTGTACTCTACTTTATTTATGCTCTTATTTCTTTGTCTCTCGGCGTGTTTCTCTGTCCGCCATCAGGAAGCTGAAGTTGGAGAATGAGTTGACCGCTCAGCTGTGGCGTGTGCACTGGGAGGACATCCAGATGAGCAACACGGAGAAGGTCCTGCGCAGAGCCTGCAGCAAACTCACCATATCCCTGGTGAGGGCAAACATACTGTACACACACACACACAGACACACAGACACACACACACACACACACACACACACACACACACACACACAAACACACACACACACACACACACACACACACACACACACACACACACAGAGCATTGTAAATAAAAAGAAAAGAAAAAACAACACATTGAACTAACTTTTAAAAAAGTGATTTGTTACAGACAGTTTTTTATGTTATTGTTTTTCTTAAATAATTTTTTAACTTAATTTATTAAATATAATAATAAATACAGGAATAATATAATAATATAGTATATAATAAAGAATAATGTAACCTATTACACAAATACACTTCATTAAAAATGTACACATAGAAATCACCTAAGTAGGTTAACTTTGTTTACATATAATAACTTTAACTGTTAAAAGCTATCAGTTACTAGTTAATAAGTTGTAACTTTTAAAGCTATGGTAATTAATAACCTTAACTTTTCCGAATTTGATTGTAATGCAGTAATGTGCTCCTTTTGTAAAGATGATATGAAACAATAATTATTGTGAAAAGCGCTATACAAATAAACCTGAATTGAATTGAATAATTTACCTTTTGTTTACCTTTTGATTAAACTATAAAATATAGTCTAAATCAAAAATATTTATTGTGGTCAAGATAAAAATTACATTTACACAAAGTAAAAATATTGTTTATCTGGAGATATTAAATATAAATAGAATATTATTTGATTTATTTATTATATATATATATATATATATATATATATATATATATATATATATATATATATATATATTTTTTTTTTTTTTTTTTTTTTTTTTTTTATCCTAAAGTAGAAACCTATCTTTTTCAACCTTAGATCAAAGTATAATCTTACTTTAGACAAAAAATGGCTGCAATTATAAATTACCCCTTAAATTTTTGTTTTGACTTAGTTGGTATATTAATATATATCGATTTTTTTATATTAATGAAAATATTTATCCTGCCCAGTGAAACAATACATAGACCCAATAGTAAAATATTGTTTTTATAGACTATGATTAATTAATAAATTACGTTGGTTTGACTCATAATTAAATCCAGGTTTGTACTAAACTAAATAAATACATCTAATTGAATAAAACATGTAAATAATCCAAAACCATTATTTTTCACTTAGTCCAAATAATGTACCTTGAATGAAAGACACAGTAGTTACACCTTTTTGTCAATGAGGAATCAATGCAATGAGCTGATACAATATTTTTTTTATCATCTCGATTTATGTTTTTTTTATAATTGTTGGTAGCTAAAATCAAAATTTTGAATATTTGCTCAGCCCTAGTTCAAATGAGTCAGCAAACTAATGTCCTGTTAAAATCTTTTGCACACAGAGAGGCTCTAACTATGGGTCACTGCTCACTATGGATGGAAACTTCCAGATCTACGCTAAGACTGGCTACTACAAGGTATTTTAGGTTTGGCATTGAGTAGACATATGGAAAAAATGTAATAATTCAATACATCATGCTATTGAATATGCACAATCTGGGCCATATTAAGAACACAATTTATTTTATTTTTATTTTATCGCCTCACAAAAGTATATATTTTTGCTTTTATTATTGTTGTTGTTGTTGTTGTTATTGTCATTAATTTTATTATTATGAATTTACTAACTAATATTGTCTAATTTTCCACCATTTGATTTATACGTGATTATTATATATTATTTTTCTATTTCAAATACAAAATTAATTAAAAAAATAACATGAAAATTTAAACAGGTTGCTAAAATCAGCACAAAAAAAAACATTTGCAATACTTTCTAAAAATGTGCTTTTATAATGAATATTTTTAAATAGGGTTTTACCTTTAAAAAAGTTTCTGTAGAACTTTAGCTGAGATAAAAATCTTTAATGATAGAATATCTATAAAATCCATGGTTTTAATATCCAAAAATTGTCAATACAGGCTAATTCTGAAAGCGTAATTCAGCGGTCATTTTTGGAGACCAAGAATTATGTAGCCGGAAGTGCGTATGGCTGCCTTTAATTTTTTTAAGCGAACGCTACTGGCCGGTATGACGCCGTTCCGTTTTGCGCTTACCGGCTGACCACTTACTTTCGTGTAGAGGGCATTCCCGCTGCAACCAGTTTGTCCAGTTAGCTAGTCGGGTACGTCTGCGAACTTGAGAAGCAGAGAGGAGTTGAACACAACGACAGGGTTCGAGTACGGGGAAGAGCAGTTTCAGAAATCAGGTATGACAAAACGGAATCCAAAAAATAAAATGAACAAGTGAACAACGGGGTGAGAATGTGGTAAAGCTCGAAAGCATGGTAAAAATCAGGGCTTTCCTTTTTCTAGATGGTAAACCGTTGGTTGGGTTTAGGTAATCGGGCGGGCAGGTCAATCGGTAAAATTGGTTGGGTTTAGGGAAGAAGAAGGGTGGGTCAGTCGATCACCCAGTCAATCATTCAGTCATTCAGTTAGTCGACAGCGGCCTCTGATGGGTTTACGCGAGAACGGTGTGGGTGTGAACCGCACTCACAAGAGACATTCGAGATGCGAAAAAGTGCACACAGCAGCCTCTCACGGATTCGCGAAAATATAGCCGTTCATGTTATAAATAAATAATTTAAAACCGAGTCGGTTCTCCGCCTCCTTCTTCCCGGCGGCCAAAGGGCCGTAAACTTAATTACAATAACCATTTGTTTAGGCTATTTGCTTTATTTTCCCACATTTCTTGGTTTTATTATGTGATAGTAAGATTGCGCTGGCGTGTGCCAGTTACTTAAATTCAGCTGTTAACCGCCATGCGGCCGAGACTGCACTTCAGTTATCTATTCAGTCCATTCAGTATGATTCCGCCTATCCCAGCTTCTTTTATTACATGCACAAGTTAATCAATGACCAAATACTGTTTAAATTGCATTTTTTGTTTTACGACAAGCTTGATTAGCAATAGTGCCAAAATAAGGGACTGTTCTAGTAAAAATGGGACATCTGATCACCTTTAAGGGGGATTTAAATATGGCTATTTAATATTCTAATTGAGTTACAGCTACTCTGAGCCCCAGTTTAGCGGCATCACTGTTTTTAATCAGCAGCAAACCAAAAGTAATGCATCACTTTATCGATATGCGAAAGCATAATGCAAAGAGGCATTTCCAGTTTCATGATGCAAAGTAATTATTCAGTCAATCAAGGACCCCCTCCCTCTGTGGCCCTGGAGCTTCTGCCTCACCAAGCCCTTATGTTAATCTGGCCCTGTGCACAATATCAATATCGTGGGCACTTCAATAGTGAATTCAACACAGTGAATACAGCATTTCAATACAGTGAATTATTATTTATTCTTTCAACTTTTTAGAGGGGCTTTTAAGAATATTCAGATTATTGTGTTGGCATTTGTTGTTCATTACAGCACTAAAAGCTTGAAGACTTGGTATGAGATTTATTTCCAAACATTTATGTTTTTACATGCAATTTGGACTACAAAACTGAAAATTCTTTGATTGAATCATCTTTCTTGCAATAACATTTCTTAAAAGTGTTTATAGCTACCTGGTGAGGACACTGGCCTATACAGACTGTTGTCAATACATAGTTATAACTTTGTCTAAGTCTGACATTTAATTTTTAATTATGTATAGTTACATATTCTTATAGTTTTTAATTATGTTTAAGGCTGACATTTCATTCATAATTCTCTGTAGAAATTCTTACATTTGATTTGATGAAACCCACAGAAACCCTGTATTAGCATTACTGTATAGCAATATATATAATTACACACCTGCTCTTGAACTTACTCTGCCCTTTCTGAGGTTTGATACTGATAATTTGGCAGACCCTGATATGAGTTTTTCTTCAAAAGCACTCATGATAGGAGCCTGATAACCTTTAAATATGATTTAGTTTTCCAGCAGCACAGATCAAACCTGTGCACTTTGACTCATAGAAACAAATACATTTAACTACATGACATTCAAGTTTCAACATGAATGACATTTGAAGTAGTTTACCAGAAATTCTTGCAGATATCAGTACACCTTAACGCTATTTTAAAAATAACAGAATAATAAAATGGTAAAGATTCTATAGGTAAAAAAAATGTTGCTAATTGCATTCAAATTCATGTAAACTAGTTTACATATTTCCTAAATATTGAAAAAATATTGTGTGAAAGTAGTAAGTACAACTTTTAAAAGTATGTTAAAGTCTGACATCAAAACTCAAAATGTACAACGTTTGTTTTTAATGTGAACAAAATAATTAACTTTTTTGTTTTCTTTCTTTGCCATCATAATCTTTAATCAAAATCTGAAAAAAATATTTCTGTTCTTGAGAGAATTCCTTCCCCATTCTTCTTTACCCTTTAATTTACCGTGAGTGAGAGATTAAAATAAGTCTGTTTCATATTCAATTTCAGCAGGAAAGTGGGAAAGTTAATAAGGCCTCCATTTCAAATAGATATATGAGCGTTTCTAAAGAGTGTTAAAACTTATACCGAGTTCAGACTGCATGATTTGAATCCAGATTTTGAGTTGCCAACAGATTTTGAGAAATTGTCGACAAATATCTGAAATCACAGGCAAAACGGTGCTCGTTTTCATAGTATGAACTATCGAAGACGTGATCTGAGAGAATCACATGATTCGCCGAAACCCGTGAGAATCCTAAATCTCTGGACTAGGGATGCTCATTTTGGTTAATTTTGCCAACCGTCAACCACCGCTCATTAACGGTTAACTGGTCAAATTAATATTAAACTATTTCATTTTTGAAAAATATAGCGTGTCTTGTTTGTGTCTGACACATTAAATATTGCATTTTAAAATGCTGATTTATTTTGCGAACAAATTAACTATAGAACATAACAACAGAACTTCTTCATGCACCTGCAGTGTTTCCAACAGCATATATAAGGAATAAAATAAATAAAAAGAATAAAATAAATAATCCTGCCCGAGATATTTTTCACTTAAATTACTAATTTAGATCACAAAACGAAAACACTGAATGAACTCACTAACTCACTAATAATCAACATTTTATCCCCATCATGTTCCGATCACTTCATGGAAAATTGGCCTATGCATTTAATTAATGATCTGCTTTAATTCAATATATCAAGCCTCTGTCAACATTTTTAATTCATTAAAGATTAAAGGTTATGTCTTGAGCATCTGATTGCTTTTATTTCCTCTTTACTTGCGGTTCATGTGCATTGCTGCTTGTGATGAAAGACAATGACGAGGCTCATATGTTGACTTTTTGTAAAGTATAGGCTACTATAGCATATAACAATTTTGTTGTTAACTGTTCAGGATTGACTTTTATTTCAACTGCGAGCACACAGCGCACAATGGCAAAAACACAAGGCACGCAGGACGCATAAGCAGCGAGCAATTCATTCTTGGCCGTTAGTAAACCATTCAAGAGATGTGCCTCTCAAGAATTATATGACTTCTTTTAATCCAATAGTTGTACATACATTAAAAATTTGGTCACAGTTAAGAAAGCATTTTGGCTTTCAGGCTCTCTCAATTGCAGGTCCCATTGCCTCTAACTGCTTATTTGCCCCATCTTGTACAGACTCTGCATTCCAGTTGTGGGAGGAGAAGGGGATTAAATGCCTGAAAGATTTATTTATTAATAATATTTTTTGCTCCTTTGAAGAGCTTGCTCATAATTTTTCTCTGCCCAAAAACAATTTTTTTTTAGATTTCTGCAAATACGAAGCTTTGTTAAGTCAAAATTTAAATCTTTTCTTGAATTACCTGCTGCCTCAGTAATTGATGCATTATTAGACTTAAAACCCGAAAGTAAAGGACTAATTTCTCATATATACTCTTTAATTTGTACAATTGATCCTCAAAGTCTAGAACATATTAAAACCTCCTGGCAGCTCGACTTGAGCAGAGACTTCACAGACTTAGAATGGGATGGTATTTTAAATAAAGTACATTCATCATCACACTGTACCAGACATGCCCTTATTCAAGTTAAAATACTTCACAGGTTACATTTTACAAATTTAAAATTGTCTAAGATCTATCCTACTGTTAGTCCAGCATGCAGTAGATGCTCAGTTTCACCAGCCACAACTGCCCACATGTTTTGGTTCTGCCCAAATCTAGGGAGGTTTTGGAAAGATATTTTTCAATCATTTAGTGATATGTATGGTTTTCCTATTGAACCTGAACCCCTGTTGGCAATTTTTGGAACCAGTCCAGAAAATATTGTGCTTAAAAAAGAAATATGTAGAGTAATTGCTTTTACCACGCTACTGGCAAGGCGTTTAATTCTTCTGTATTGGAAAAAAAACTGAGGCCCCAACACATAGTAGATGGATTAAAGAAGTTATGTATTTTATTCAGCTTGAAAAAATCTAATTTACTTTAAGAGGTTCAAAAAATACTTTTTTAAAAACCTGGTCTCCCTTTCTTACATACGTTGACCATTTACAATTTTTAGAGCAGGAGGATATATAAACTCTCTCATAATCCCAAAAGACCCCCCCCCCCCCTTTTTTTTTTAAATTTAATTATTTATATTTTCTTATTCCTCTTTCATGTCACTGTAACCTTGTAATGCCTTTCACAATGGCAGTGCTTGTAATAAAGGTATACAGAACCTTCCTTTTATCACACACTGAACTGTTCACTTTTTATGTGTATCGTATATCTTGAGGACTTTATGTTTGCAGACTGTTGGCTATGTATATCTTCTGTTAAAGCCACAAAAGGGAAAGTAGTGTTGGGGATATTTGTTTATATATTTTGTTTTGTTGTTGTTGACTGTTTGACTTTTTTGTTTTTTTGTTTTTTGTTTTGTGCAAATGTATAAAAAAATTCTTATAAATAAAGTATTAAAACAAAAGCGCAAATAGCTCTCAACGCAAATAGCTCGTTCACTGTGATGGGCCTCTGATGCTGCCAAACTTTAAAAATATGTAAAATAATATTTTTTATCATTTAGCAAATCATTAATCTGTTAAAAATGCACCCTTTCAGTTAACAGTTAATCGATTATTTTGAGCAACTCTAATCTGGACTTGTCTTTGATTCAAATCATGCTGTGTGAAATGTGTTCTGATTGAAAAGAACATCGCCAATTACCTGCAGCCTATGAGAGAGCAGCATCCACTAGTATAAGTATTTCCAAGCCAGAGGGAGGTTAAAGTTAAAAGTGCTTTTTTTCAGTCTATTTGGATCCGAAAAATGGGGGACAAACTAGGCTTCTTTCTCATTATAATTAATATCAAAGGATACACGATGTGACTCCATGTCACTTCTCACGTGTGTTTGATTGTGAAATGTAGTTTGTGGATGGAGACAAAGTTGTTGGCGATTCTTCCAGTTGTAAATCATGTAGTGTGAAACCGCATGCCGCCTATCCATCTTCCAGTGTAAACAAAGCAACCATGAAACGCAACCCCTAATAGTCATGCAGTGGAAAATCATCTGTGACACGACTACTTTGAAAATCACACAGTCTGAACTCAGCATAAGAGGTTTATTATTTGGATCTGTTTATTATGACCAATTATACTGTACACAGTTCTGATTCTCTAAACCCCACCCACTTCCAACTGTACTAATTGCTGTACCTGTTCACTCTACAGTATATGCTGTAATAAGTCTATGTGCATGTATTTTAGACTAAAGTAAATTGCACATCCTGCCTGGAAACATGGCTCATATTTAGATCTCCAATAATACCATCATGCCGCCCTGGCTAATGGCCAGTTCTTCATCAGATGATCCAGCGCCTCTCCAATTAAGAAGAACCCCTAAGGACGAGCACCATTCATGTCCACGTCATTATTTTACCCATTCATTAGGATGATGCTTAATTAACACATTATGTTACTTTTTATCCTTTTAAATAATGAATATTTTTTCTACCCATCTCTAAAGTGCTCTGGCGCTTTGCCGAGCCCACAACAGCAATCAGGGAGAAACTAATGTGCGTTGATGCCTCTTTTCCAGGGAAACATAACAGCCATTAAGTATGTCAACAAGAAACGCATCGAGCTCACCAGGAAAGTGCTGTTTGAACTCAAACATGTAAGTGTGCGTCCATTCCGTTCACTGCTTTATGCCAGGTGCCTTCATCGTAATTAAGTTTATATGATGTTCTGGGAGATATTAATAGATGGAGTCTGATGGAAAAGAGAGGCTAAACATGCTCCTCTCTCTGTTTGTCCTCTCCGCCTAATACTGTTCTCTCTTCTCTTTCCCTTCTGCTCTTTTTTTTCTTCCTGTTATAGATGCGTGATGTCCAGAATGAGCACCTTACCCGCTTTATCGGTGCTTGTATCGACCCACCAAACATCTGCATCCTCACTGAGTACTGCCCTCGAGGAAGCTTACAGGTGAACATTTGAGCACACTACTGCTTTATACGCCGTAATGCTCAGTTACTGCATTTACAGTACATATATTAACGAAGATTACATTCAGCTTTATTGTCGTTGTGCAGAGTACAAGTAAAAAAGTAGTTAGAATATAGCCAGAAGTGCAAACAGCAGTATTATGCCTATACATAAAATTATTTAAGCAAACTGTGTAGGCCGCTCTTAAAATTATAAACGCCCCATTCTTCAAGCATTTTTCTGCACATGCACTTTCTGAAATGCCCATCAGATGCATGCGCTGTCCTGGATCATTGTGATCAAACAACTTCATTAAGCGAATCAAAGTGAAACTGAAACATAGAGACGCAATAAAAGGTTTCAAAAAAGCTACTATTTTTTTTATCTACAGATACGAGTAAAACATTATTTAAAACCGTTTAAAATTTTCACTTTTGTCTAACAAATCAGTTTGTCTTTATTATGAGAAAGAGAAAGAGAGAGAGAACAAATACGATGCACACTAAGGTGCAGTTTTTCTTGCAGTTTTTATTGTATATTTGATTTTATTAATTTATGAATTACTTAAGTGAAACAATTTGTGTATGGGATTTAATGAATTATAGTTTTTATTGGTCAGTGAATCATAAATTCATTTATTCATTTTCCTTCAACTTAGTCCCTTATTTATCAAGACTCGCCACAGCAGAATAAACCACCAACTTATCCAGCATATGATTTACACAGCGGATTGCCCTCCAGTTGTAACTGTTAAATAATAAAAATATCGTATAAATATTAATAAATAAGTAAATTATGAATAAATAAATAAATAAATAAGAGAAAACCCAGTCCATGAGACTCTAAACAAGCAGAAGACTTTCTTTATTGAGAAGTGTTGGTTAATCCGCTGTCAAACAGCCTCTTTAAGTAGTCCACTAGTCTGCAAGAGGCTAAAGAAGTCTTACAGGTCTGCAATCTGCAAGTATGATCATAAGCAGTGCTTAATTTGTGAATTTTGAGGACCCGAAATAGATCGGGGTAACAGATCCAGCATGTTACCTGAGGCTGAATAGGTGTCGCGCATGAAAATGGAGAGCTGGGGGTGGTCGGTTCGGTGGATGGCGGAGGGGTGTCGTGGACAAAAGTGAGCGAGGCGGGGGTGTCGCGGACGAAAGTGAGGAGGGTTGGGGAGTCATGGACAAAAGTGAAAGCCAACAGCGAATGAGGGAGGAGGGCGGTTGAGATGGGGGATCTGTAAAATGAGGTGCCGGATCAGATTTCAAAGGTACAAATTAAGCACTGATCACAAGTCTGTAAAAAAGTTTAAACTGAGTCTTGTCTATAAAGTGTTTTAGGAGGAAGGGAGTGGCTAGGTGAAGATGGCTAACCAAAGCATGTAAATGAAGTCCTGTGGTCAGCAAGGTTAACAGCATTTTCCCAGCCCTAATCTCATCGACATAATTGTAGCATGCAGTGATCAAATTAAGTATTGGGAAGTATCACCCGAAGACTTGTTGTTAAGACTCTGCCCATAGCATTTGCTTCACTTTGGCTCAGCCAGTACTCAGGAAACAAAAGGTTTAATGTCCGTCATAGCTGTGCTGTTACAGTTTTGAATGAAAATATATAATTAAAAACCAAAGAATATATCTTTTCAGATATATATAGATTGTTGTTAATTTGGAACTTGATTATATAAATTAAAATTTCCACACAACCCAGTACTGGGAAACACCCATACAATCTCTCATTCACACATAAACTAGACCCAATTTTGTTTACACCAATTCATTTATAGTTTATGTCTTTGGACTGTAGGGGAAAACAGAGCAACTGAAAATAACCCATAAAATTTACATCCAAACATGGAAAAATAGATTTTGTATAATGAAAAATCGCATAAAGGAGTCAAAGAAAAAAAAAGGTCACTTTCTAATAAACTGGCACCAAACATCAAAAAGAAAAACGGAATTTGTTGTGGTGGTAAAAGCTACACAAGTCTTTTTTATATATAGTAACAAATGACTTTATACAGAGGACAATGCCAACACGCAATGAACATGTGACACTCATTTGGCAGCTCAAACGCTCAAGACTCAAGTTCTTGAGGTAATAATACTAAACCACTCTAATGACTGACTTTGGTTAGAGCACACAAAAGACGATCGTTCCTCCAGTCTGGTTTGATGCCAGACAACTTTGCATAGTTTTTTTTGCCCTTTTTCACTCGGCCTTGAATAAGAGGATCACAGCAACCCCTTTTTGAAAAATTTATTTAGATTGAAAAGCAGGAACTGTGTATAAAAACGCCTGGGGAGCTGGATATTGCCATGTTTGGTTATGGAATTTGATTATGTATAGAGTTGTTTTAACCAAAGAATAGAAAGAGATACTGAAAGAGATTGAACTGACTAATTTGAATTGTGTTTATTTGCTCAAATACAATAATGATGGATCACAGCACTCAACTGTAAAAAAAAAAAAAAGCTGTACGTTGTTTTTTTTGTCAATTGAACAAAAATAAAAAAAATTTTTAACCATTTATGTTACCTTAAATACTTAACACCCCCCTACCCCATAAAAAAACACAACAATAAATACACAATGGGGTATATGCACAATTAGTGTTTTTTAACCAATGAAATGACTTCCGGTGAAAGCTTAATGTGACTCTTTTCAATTTCATAGGATTTCTTTTACAGCATCTATGTTGTAATGTAATTATAATACATTCAGTTAAATAGACTTAAGCATTCATTTAGTTGTTCAAGCGTAAAATGAGATGAAAGACTGTATAACCACTAGCGACATCAGGATCAGCAGGCGAGCACAGAAACTCGACTAAAAATACTCGGGTAAAATAAACTGTCATATTTTAAAACATGGTGGGGGAAATGGAATTTAATGCAGTTCTTCTTCATATTGTTAATGTATATCTATCAGGCAGTGAAGATCACCGATTTTTAAAGACTTCAGACCTTAAACGTGGTGATTTTATATTGGTAATAAAGTTCACCGGGAGCGATGAGGCTGGCTGGCTGAAAATAAATGTCTGTGTGCATATAGCCCATTAAACTCAAATGTAAATTGCATATAATGCATACCTTACAACAGGGGTTTTCAAAGTGTGAGGCGCGCCTCCCCTGGTGGGCGCCAGAGCATGTCAGGGGAGGCGCGGGAAAAAATATAATATAATAAAAATATAATTGTTAAGTTTAATTATTATATGTATTTTTTATTATATTTAAACGTTTATTATATGCCTGCTAATACAATGGGTTGGTTTTTGAGACCCACCCCGATTCAAAGCTGTAATGAAGTTCACGGCCCTTTGGCCGCCGGGAAGGAGGCGGAGAACCGAAGCAGTTTTAAAGTGATTTATTAATGACAGTGATGGCAGCTCCGTCTAAACCAAAACAAACGGACGGCAGATCCTCACGGAGACTGCCGTCAAACTGAAAGCAAAAGTAAAATATGTCCGGGTCCGGTCCTCTCTCGGCTTCCTCTGCCCTTGTTCCTCCTTTTATGATCCAGAGCTCCTTCCGTGGGATCTGAGGCAGGTGCGCACCGCAGGTGTATCCACTTACGCGCTCGGCCACGCCCCCTCGCCACAAAAGCCTTCAAGTTCAGGGCTTAAACCCAAAAGACAACGATATGATGATCAGTATTTGAGTTTATGATTTACGTGGACAGGACCAGCTGATCAACCACGACCTTTATGTGTGGTTTGTCAAAATATATTTTGGCTAATGACAGCATGAGACCCGCTAAACTTCCACTGTTTTGACTGGGATGGACAGTTCTTGGAACTGTTCTATTCATATTGAACCATCATCCTAGTTTTAAAAACGTTATATTAAAATACTTGTTATTACTCTGTAAATAATTGCACTTTCATGCAAATGATGATAAAAGTGAGTTAACAGTCTGGCATCTGTCTGTGTCTTTATATATACTGTATATATATATATATATATATATATATATATATATATATATATATATATATATATATATATATATATATTAGGGATGTAACGGTATCAGAATTTCACGGTACGGTAATACCTCGGAATGAATGTCACGGTACGGTATTTATTGAATCATTTACAGGAAAAAACAAAACTTATGAAAATACTCCAAAAAAGTGCCAAAAGTGTCAATGACATACAAATTAGCCATCTATCTGTAAGCTTTGAAACAGGAACTTGAATTTTAATAACAAAAAAATATTAAACCATGTAAAAAAAATAAAGTTTCAATTTAGTATTGTTGAAAACTCATCACATTCAACATTTAATCACTCACTCACTTAGATAGAGATGGGTTTAAAGGAAATTTATCATATAAATATAATCTGGTAAAAGCTGGTATCTCTGGGCATTTACAATGTCCCCTGCAACAGAAAAAAACCTCTCATTTAGGACTGAGGTTTCTGGGACAAGAGAGATATGACTTGGCCCAGGTTGACCGCAGTGGGTAACGTTGTGCATTGTCTTTCCCCCACTTGAGAGGACAAACCATGAGTAAGATAGAGGTCTCATGTCTGCATCAATCTGAACAGTGTGCTGACAACACCGCTATTCAGTACGTGCGCGACATCACAGCTGATAAGAACTCGCGCGACAACACCGCTATTCAGTACGCGCGCGACAACACAGCTGATAAGAACTCGCGCGACAGCACCGCTATTCAGTACGCGCGCGGCGACAACACCCGCTTTAGAGTTTTCCAGCACTTTTTCATCCCCGCTTCTAGCAGCACACTCCATTTCCGCATTACTGGATCTGTAGCGACAACAGACCGCAAGGGATGATGGTCAAGCATGGGCTGATGGGAATTGTAGTTTTCGCTACCTCCCGTTCGCTTCATTCGCCTGAGCAAATTTTCTCAGACGACCTATAGTTTTACAGAGTCATGCGACTTCGGTAATATCGAAAAAAATTTATATTGCGGTATGACGGTATTTACAATATCGTTACATCCCTAATATATATATATATATATGTGTGTGTGTGTGTGTGTGTGTGTGTGTGTGTGTGTGTGTGCGTGCGTGCGTGCGTGCGTGCGTGCGTGCGTGCGTGCGTGCGTGCGTGCGTGCGTGCGTGCGTGCGTGCGTATTTGGGAGGAGGGGGGCGCCAATGGATAAGTTGTGTCAAAAGGGAGGCCCACTGTCTTAGACTTTAAAAAACCCTGGGTTAAGGCATAGAAAGCCCAAAACAACATTTCATATATTTTACAATGTGGTCGATCGACTGGTTTATTATGTAATGCTTGCCATCGCACCCATTTTTATCATCACATGATCTCATCACAATCACAGGGCTTTTTTAGTGTGCATATTGGAATTAATGCTGCAAAAGTGTTTCCATCAAAGTTTATGCAATTTTTTTCTTATTGTGTAAAATGTTTATTCTTCTCATTTGTGCGCTTAGTTTTTAGGCAGATATTTAAAATGTATGCGCATATTTTTTTTGTTTCCATTAAGCATTTGTTAATGTGATAATCCAAAATGAGCATAAAAGTAGGTGGATGGAAACATTAGCTCTTTTTCTGCAGTAGCTTATTTACCACAAAGTTTGACAGTTTGTGAATTCAATGATGCTCTTCAGCAGCCCTCAATTTTAACAAGTGGTTAAAATGAGTTGAGTTTACAGTTTGAACTGCCTTTCTGTTAGTTCAAACAGTCTGCCCATTCTCCTCTGACCTCTGGCATCAACAATGCAATTTTCTTACAGAATATAAGTTCCTTGGGTTTTTCCTCTATAAACTCTAGAGATAGTTTTAAAATCCCAGTATATCAGCCATTTCTAAAATACTCAATCAGCCTTCTGACACTTAAATCTCCTTCTTTTCTCATTTTGATGCTTGGTTTAAAGTTCAACAGATGACCTTTTTACGTTTGAATGCCAAGTTGCTGCCATTGTTTAAATAAACATTTGTTTAACGAGCAGTTGAACAGGTGTATCTTATAAAGTGTTTGGTGAATATAAATATATGTTTATATGCAATAAATGTTTTATGGAGTGCAGAGTTATGAGTTTGAGAAACAGAGACCAGCTCATGTGGTTCAGGTTAATGAAACTTTTTGTTACGTTAGCATAGACTGAACATTGAGGATGCTTTCTGAAGACATACCTGTAGTCAGGGAAGAAGTAAAAATTTCGTATTCACCCAACATTATTAAAAAACATATTTTTTAATGTATCAACACAAGTTAGGCTCAACAATGCTGTGTTTATCTAATAAAAAAATATATAGTAAAAAATGTGAAATAATGTTTTTGTAATCATTTGGATGCATTGTCAAATGATATATTAAAATTATTTTATTGCTGCACAAGCAACATTACACACAGCAGCACACAGACTTTCCTCATAATCCAAATGATATGTTTGTGAAATATAGGATCTGATGGAGAGTGAAGGAATCACGCTGGACTGGATGTTTCGCTATTCTCTCATCAATGACATTGTTAAGGTGAGCACTTAACATCTGTCACACATGCTCTTTTTCGAGCATGAAACAAAATTTAAGAAGGAAAATCTTTTTTCTTCTTTATTGTGATGTATAAACAACACTCTCACTAACTGACAAGTTGATGCTTAATTGGCATCATTTATTTATAGCATTTATATTACACTTTACTGGTATTCCTGTGCACCTAAAGCGCTAAATCGTAAATGTAAACACTTCCACAAATGTACAGTCACAGGCTTTTATTTGAAAAACTGACAAGAAAACGGTATTATTGAAAGTCTTACAAAAAACTCATTTTGTCTTGCATGTCCTCTGAAAGCTCCATTACACAATGATTTCTTATTTAAAAGAAGAAAACAAACATTAGCTTGATGCAATCGGTCACAAGTTATGCAAGAGCTAACAGCATCTCAAAATCAAAACTGAAATAATCCATCATTTAAATGTGTTTTTGTTTTGCTCATTACCTCTTACAGAAACTGTGATTGCATTTGATTTTGTTCCTCATGCAGTAGAAATACATTTTTGGCTTTAAATGCTTGGAATTTGTAACAAATTAAGACTGTAAATAAATTTGTTTGTTATATCCTTGGCATATGGATAGTGTCATTATCTTCAAGCTAACAAACAGTTTTTGAGGTGTACTGCATTAATGCAAATGTATTAAATCCAGTTCCTGGGGGGCCGCAACTCTGCACAGTTAAGATCCAACCCTATTTAAACACATTTACCTGTAGATCTTAAACAAGCCTGAAGGACTCAATTGCTTGATAAGGTGTGTTTAATTAGAATTAAAGCTACACTATGCAGAGCTGCGGCCCTCCAGAAATTGGATTTAACACCTGTTCATTAAAGTAACTTGAGTTACATAATCAAATTACTTATCTCACATAAATAATAATGTAAAGCATTACTTTTTGTCTCATTTTAAACAAAATGTTTGTTACTTTTTCAAAAAGTTACTTTTCCCATTTATTGACTGAAAGCTTTTCCTTTTTTTTTGCTGTGTTGAGAGAAATCAAGAATATCTACAGATATGTTGTGTAAATTGTGAACACCCTCCTCGCTTCCACAATAAAACTTTTAGGCCTAATCCCAATTCTACCGCTTAGCCCTTCCCCTTACCCCCACCCCTTGTTTTGCGTGTTTAACTGAAGGGGTAACGGTGTCCCAATTCTCTTTATATTTAAGGCTATGGCTAAGGGGAAGGGCTAGATACCCCTCAAAACAGAGATTTTTCAAGGCCACATGTAAAATCAAGGAGTTTGAAAGTTTCCCAGAATGCACCATCTACAGCAGCAGCATAGCTGCACACGGAAGTCATAAGACGCACAAATTAGTATTATTTGTCATTATTATGATTTTTTTTTTTACAACAAACAAGCATTTGTTTTAATGTATTCATTACGGCGTTTGTATTTTACCGTCAAGCTTTTAAAAAAATGCTAAAATAAATAACACAAAATTTTGCTATCTATAATCACTAATAATAACTTCTGTATAGCAGTTCCGCAACATATTGACACTCAATGACACTGGAATACCCTGTCAGAATAGTCTAGTTGCTGAGAATGAGCTTTTTGTAGTGTCTGGTATAATGTTAATGTTGTTTTTTAGTGTGTTTACATAGATGAATATGGCCACAGTGTAAATGCACTGTACAGTTATGATCTTATTACCACATTATATCGGTATGATAACATGATACCGTTGCCTTCTGTGATTTCCTGAAGATAAACACAAAAAACAAAAAAACGCAACTGGAATAACTACAGCAGTCGCCATCATTAATCTCATATGAAGCATTAAGAGATTGTGAAACATATGATGATGTGTGCAAGTGCTATAGTGGTGTGCCATTTCTTAGGGTTAAATTTTGAAGCCCTTCCCCTTTACACTTGGTTTCAAGGGCGAAGGGGTAGGGGTACAAAAATTAAATTGAAATTGGGCCTTAGTATCCCTTAAAATTTATAAAAAATAGTAAAATACAAACTCAAAATATTATTTCCTGAAACAGCCTAAAGTTTTTCAATTTGCATTTCACTTTTGATGTAAAATAATAATATAATAACCCAGATAAAAAAAATAAAAAAGTAACACTTTGTGTTACTGTCTTGTTGGATACATGATTATACGCGTTAATAAGGAGACATGTTATTATGTAGCTGTCAGTCAAATCATTGGGCAGGAAAACTGCACTCCTACATCACGTTGTGATGGGCCTCAAAATGGGAGTGATTTGGGTCCTATTTTTAACGTTAGGAAATATAAAAATAGACTTATTGTGTTTATTTTATCCTAATGTAACTATACCTACACACAGTTTTGTCTATACAGCTTACAAACATTTTTATCAAAAGTCCCCTTTAAAATATAACTAAGCAACACATTTATTTACTTTTTCAAGAAGTTACTCAAAATGCATTAAAAGAACCTTTTCCACAACACTGCAGACAAATGCTGAATCTAAATTTAATCACAAGATAAATTTAACAACAAAATGAAAGTAAGCAGCAGCTCCTCATGAACCAAATGCAGCATAGTAAATGTTCCAGGACTAGTTCTCTCTCGTCCTTCACTGTCGTCACTCTACCTTATATCCTTCTGGAGCTTCTCTGTGGGATTCGAGACAGGTGGGTCTCACAGGTGTCTCTCATTAACACTCGCTCCACCAACCTTGCCAGAGCCATGTCCAAACCCCAAACTCTATTCTGCACCCCCAACAAACAACCTCAGCCCACTGTCACAGCAGCCGCCGCACCTGGGAATAAGGATAGATGAGGCAAGAGAAAGGAGACAGAAGAAAAAGGAAAAACAGAAGGGGAAAGAGGAGAAAAAATAATAATAATCTGCCGCCCAAACACAGTACCACTTGGTCCTGACCAGCTGAGAGACCCATATTCAGGATGCAAGTCAACAGTTTCAATGCTAAGCTTTTTTTATGAAAAATATGAACATGCGTGGATAAAAAAGTAATAATTATGTCACAAATAAAGGATTTATAATAAATACTAGATTTTTTCAATATTTTTACATTTTGATTAATATTTATAAAAATGTCTACATTGATTTTATTTGATTTTATTACTGTAATGTAACTGAATCTGCAACAAGTTGATTTACATTTTGAAAAATACAGTTCTCCACGTGACATCATATATGGGTGGTTTTTAAACATGTAATTTAAAAGGATGTCAATTCCTTGACAAGCAAATTATAACCCCTGAAAGCATAGTGCAAAGTCAGTAATTCATATTTTTGTGGCGTGGTTTTAGTAAATACACTGGATGCTGTCGGATGTCTTTGTGAGAGTGTCATCTTTTCATCACTCAGGGAATGGCGTTCCTCCACAACAGCGTCATCGTCTCCCATGGCAACTTGAAGTCTTCCAACTGCGTGGTGGACAGTCGCTTCGTGCTGAAGATAACCGATTATGGGCTGGAAAGTTTCCACAAGGACAGCAATTTGGATGACGTGCATGCTTTCTATGCACGTGAGTACTGGATACAAGTATAGAGAACAACCTACAGCTCAACCCTGTTACTGGAGAACTACCTTCCTACAGAGTTCAGCTCTAACCCTGATCAAACACACCTGAAGCAGTTAATTAGGACCTGAACAGCACTTGATAATTACAAGCAGGTGTGTTTGATATGAGTTGCAACTAAAATCTGCAGGAAGGCAGATCTCCAGGAACAGGGTTGAGCACCCCTGACCTACAGTTTGCTCAATTTTGAGGTCAATTCCATAGTTCTGTTTGGAAGTTTTATTTAACTGCCCAGGTAACATTCCATAACCATCAAGTTGTGTAAGTATTTGCACATAATGTTATTAAAATAATGTTTTTGGAACATTCTTGTAATGTTTATAGAAAATTGTAAATTGAATGTTCTAATAGCATTTTAAATAACATTGCTGTCTGTACAGTGAAGTCTGTTAGAGACCAGTGATGACTGAGAAAGATTAGTGATGTCTGTGAAAGACTATTGATGTCTAAAGCTGCGGTCACACCAGAGTTTGAGTTTGCGAAATTCTGTCGTACAGTTCTGCGAAAGGGGCGGGATTAAACAAGATTATTGGGCATTAAAAAAGTGAGCGATTGCTCCATGTTTTTAATTTCTGTCCAGAGAGGTCATGTTTTGATCCTCGGTTCGGCTCATGCAGTCAAGTGATGCGATTTTGCAGGTCAGAGTTCACCAAGCTTGAACTTTGCACCGCAGCACCCTGTGAAACTTAACCCATGACCCTGCGTTTCCGGTCTGACGCATTCTCGTACGTATGAATGGAAGTCTATGGGAGGAAAAGCCCAGTGTGACCGCAGCTTTAGAAAGGCTGGTAATGTCCTGTGAGAGACTAGTGCAGGGGTGGCCAACCCTGTTCCTGGAGAGCCACCTTCCTACTGATTTTAGTTGCTACCCATATCAAACACACCTAAACCAATTAATTAGGACCTGAACACCATGTGATAATTACAGGCAGGTGTGTTTAAATGGTTTGCAACTGAAATCTGCAGGAAGGTGGCTCTCCGGTAACAGGGTTGGCCACCCCTGGACTAGTGGGTTGCCTCCGAAATCGCCTACTACTCAGTAGGTAATCCATTTGAATTTGAATTTAGAACATTATACATCTGCCATTTTGTCATGATAACCACAAAAACAGTTTTTATTGGCTTTTTGTTCATCAAGACAAGGACAAGGTTTGTTTGGGCTCGGGTCGACCATGGCTCGTTATTATATGCAATGGCTAGCTCCACGAGCGAGTGATGATTCTCTGTAAACCAATAGTGTTCAGCTGCACGTCTAGCTACGCCTTTTGGTACCCTTTAGTTCTGCTAGGTACCCTTTGCAAAGGGTAGCCAAAAAGTGGTACTGTACAGTTCACTGTCAAGGTATTTTTTGACATTGGTGACGGCCATAAAAGCATACCGAACCATACCATACCATACCACTCAGTGGAAACAGGCCAATAATCATATTCTCATAATGCTCACTTTACTTAATTTATTACTGCACTTCTAGAATTGTTTTCAGTGCTGTTGTCTCAGTCAAATCCAAAAGCACTCAATCATCTGTGCAAAGGGCGGAGCAACATTTGGACAGTTCCATTTTTGTGGAATGGAGGGGGACTGTACATTTGATTGAAAAACCTACAAAGAATAAAGGGTGCTGTTATCAAATTACATATTCGCCTTACTTTTCCATGCAGGATTTTTCAGTTTTAAAATGTTTTGTCTGGGTGGGTCAACCCTGAGTGGGCTAGTGCCACCCTGGCCCTTAAGTAGCCTTGCTACTGATGGTGTTTGTTAGAGACTAGTAAAGTGCTGTGAGAGACACTGATGTCTTTAGGGGATTGATGTCCTGTGAGAGGCTACTGATGTCTGTAAGAGACTGGTGATGTCTTGTGATAGACTAGTGATGTCCTGATGTCTGTAAGCAACAAGTGATTTTGCTATGATAATCATTTTTTAACTAAATAAAGGTTTTGTTTGATTACCTTGGTTATTTATTTACTCCAGCATGGTATAGACATGACTAAAACTCCATAAAATGTTAAATGATTATGTTATTTAAGAAAAAAGAATGATAAATTCTTTTCTAATTTTGAAGTTTGTGTTTGTAGGTCAGCTGTGGACGGCCCCTGAGCTTCTGCGTGCTGATAATCCACCAGCGTGTGGAACACAGAAGGGTGACGTCTACAGCTTTGGCATCATCCTGCAGGAGCTGGCTCTGCTGAAGGGCGTCTTCTACCTGGAGGGCCCCTGTCTCAGCCCTAAAGGTCAGAGTTCACACACTGTATTCTCGGAGTGTAATTAGCAGCTTTTTTAATCCAGATTTTTCTTTAAAAAATGAAATGTATGTGTGCCAAGAAAATATTTCAGACCTTCCATTCATGTTTATTTCTACAATGATTTTGCAATGTTGATTGTGTTAAAGCAGCTTAACATAGATGAAGTTCTAGTTAATTGAAATTGCTTCAGTCCAGTTTTATCAAAAATAAAATTTGTTTCTCAACCACGTTCCTGGAGGACCACCAACAGTCCATGTTTTGCTTGTCTCCTTTGTCTGCCAAGCCCATTAAAAGTCTTTCAGTCACTGCTAATGAGCTGATGATCTGAATCAGGTGTGTTTAGTTAAGGAGACATGGAAAATGTGCAGAGGTGGTGGTCCTCCAGAAACGTGGTTGAAAAACACTGACCTAGACTACAATTCTGTCACATAACGAACAACAAATTCCATAATGCACTTTTTACACACCAATTTCTGTTTCACTTTGATTACACATGCACACACACACAGCAAGAGGATCATTATGGACTGATTACATTGACTTTAAATACAGCGCACGCACATCTTTGCTGAGTCTTGTTTAACTGTTTTTGTGACATTACGTTGCATTTCCTTTGTCTAGCCTAGCCGCGTTTTGACCCTTTGCCTTGTTCTCTTGTTTTGATTCCTTGCTACCTATACCAACCATTCACCTGTTTGTTGACCACGACTCTGGATTCCCTGCATGCTTCTTTTCGCCCCTATTTTGGTCATTACCTCTTTGACATCTCTTAATAAATCCTGCATTTAGATCCACAACAGTTGTCAGCTGTTGTTATTTGTTAAGTGGCAGAATTGTAGTGCAGGTGAAGGTGTGTGTTTACCAGCGATCCGCAGCCGTTAGATCGTTGGTGATCATAACACAGTTCTTCTCTGGCCCTTCAGTAATAAATGTTTTTTTAAATTTTTATATATATATATATATATATATATATATATATATATATATATATATATATATATATACAGTTAAAGTCAGAATTGTTAGCCTCCCTGAATTATTAGCGCTCCTGTTTATTTTTTTCCCCAATTTCTGTTTATTGGAGGGAAGACTTTTCAGCATAATTCTAAACATAATAGTTTTAAAAATATATTTCTAATAACTGATTTATTTTATCTTTGCCATGATGACAGTAAATAATATTTTACTTGATATTTTTCAAGACACTTCTATACAGCTTAAAGTGACATTTAAAGGCTTAACTAGGTTAAGGTAAACTAGGCAGGTTAGGGTAATTAAGCAAGTTATTCTATAACGATGGTTTGTTCTGTACACTATCGGAAAAAAAAAAAATTTAATTTTTAAAAAATTCAAAACTTTTGTTGCCGAAATAAAACAAATAAGACTTTTTCTTGAAGAAAAAAAATTATCAGACATACTGTAAACACAATACTGGGTTTCCTTGCTCTGTCAAACATCATTTGGAAAATATTTAAAAAAGAAAAAAAAATCAAAAGGGGGCTAATAATTCTGACTTCAACTTCAACTTTATATATTATATATATATAATAATATAATAAATGTTTTTTTTATAATTTCTTTTTACATATATATATATATATATATATATATATATATATATATATATATATATATATATATATATATATCTTCAGCTGCTCCAGAACGCAGCAGCACGAGTGGTCTTCAATGAACCTAAAAGAGCACATGTCACTCCGCTGCTCATCCGTTTGCACTGGCTGCCAGTTGCTGCTCGCATCAAATTCAAAGCTCTGATGTTTGCCTACAAAGCGACTTCTGGCCTTGCTCCTTCTTATCTGCTCTCACTTCTGCAGATCTATATGCCCTTCAGAAACTTGCGTTCTGTGAATGAACGTCGCCTCGTGGTTCCATCCCAAAGAGGGAAGAAATCACTTTCGCGAACACTCGTATTCAATCTGCCCAGTTGGTGGAATGAACTCCCTAACTGCATCAGAACGGCAGAGTCACTCGCTACTTTCAAGAAACGACTAAAAACTCAACTATTTAATCTCCACTTAACTTCCTAATCTGCAATTGCCTTTCTGGATATACCACTAACTGTACTCAAAAAAAAAATTAAAATAATAATTAAAAATTACTAATACTTTCCTTCTTAGACTTTATTAACCTCATTTGTAAGTCGCTTTGGATAAAAGCGTCTGCTAAATGTAAATGTATGTATATATATATATATGTATATATATATATATATATATATATATATATATATATATATATATATATATATATATATATATATATATATATACATATATATTTAATTATTTATTTATGTATTTATTTATTTATATATATATATAAATATATATATATATATCAATACAAAGATGAATAATCTTAAAAATAAAATGAAAATCATATCAATCTGTAAAATCTTATTAATTATTTACTTTTTCCTTTTGTATTTTGTTTACATTATTTTTACTGTTACTTTTATATTTTCAACTAATGTGTAGTCTGTGTTTTTATGTTGCTATATATATATATATATATATATATATATATATATATATATATATATATATATATATATATATATATATATATATATATATATATATATATATATTATGTATTACATTAATCTTTATTTTAGTTTAGGTAATTTTAATACATCAAAGTTATTCCTTTATTATTTGCCAGCTCAATATAACTTGTTTTCATTTAAGTTTTTCTATTTATTTATATATATATATATATATATATATATATATATATATATATATATATATATATATATATATATATATATATATATATATATATATATATATATATATATTTGTATTTGATATTTAGCTTTCCAAAACGTTTTTAATATTCATTTTAGTTTTTAGGTAATTATTATGTGTGTTTGGCATTTGTATAATTTGTTTTAGATTTCTATATTTTTTATTTGTGATAGTTTGTCATGTCATACTACTAACATTTCTCTTTTTTTTTTTTTTTTTTTAAGTTATATATAACAAATTTTTATTTTATTTTATTTTAATTCATCTATTGATTTCAGCCTTTGTTCAATTTCTGTTACCAAAATCAGCTTGCAATCATTTTAGTTTTATTTTAGGTTACAATAGTATCACTGAAACTAACATACAGTACATTTCTAACAACTTTGGATAAGTGTTTTCAACTGTATTTTAAATATTTTGCCTTTCATCATAGACACTCTTACAGTATTTTTCACCCTTTGCCAAATTTTTCTACAAACTATCCCTTTTTACAACAGAAAATTAACAGCACTATTCACTGCTTGATTTCTAGAAAACTATCAAAGAGACGATGATTATATTTCATGATTGCAAGTGAAGTTTTTTTTTTGTGAAATATAAATAAATTGCAGTATTACACTCTGATGAGAATGATTAACTCATTATGCAGGGGAGTGTACTTCCTCATTTGTTATTTTGATGTGAATTAAAACATCATTAAATAAAATGTGTTTATGTAGCGATTTAAACAGCTAATTATACAGAGATTGCGAAATTTGAATAGTTTGGTTTGCCAAAGCATTAGTAACAGTGCCCTAAACATGAGAATGATTTATTCAAAATAAACATTTGTCTTTAATTTACTCACCCTCAGGCCATTCAAAAAATAGAAAATCTCAGTGAAGTATAAAGGAAGATTATCAGCTGAAACCGTGGTCCTTTGTGGTTTTTAAATTTGCATCGGACACCAGCTCTGTCCAACAATATATACAGACAAAACAATAGTAATATCTGTGGTAAAGGCAGTAAAATAGCCTCACATATGCACAAATTCTTTACAAGCATATTTAGCATGATTATTTTGGATGTTGTCAAATTTCAACTCAAAATATACATCATAGCAGCTTGCTTGTTTGGTTTTTTAAAAAAATGGCAAAATTAAAGTAGATAGATCAAGTGAACCAAAAGAACAGAAGTACGAGTGTTTACACCTGCTGTTGAGAATTGCAATTTGGTTGATTGAATAACAAGTGCACAAGGGAGATACAATGCTGTTTATACCTGACGTGTGTATATTAGTGGTGAGCAGTTATCTGCGTATCTGCGTGAGACTCTTATCGCGCAATAAAAAGAAATATCGCCGTTAATCTATTCTCAAAGTTGGGTTGAGAGCTGGGTCTGTTCTACGCAAGCTATGATGACTTTCACCTTGATATTTTAGCGCGGATGTATACCTGACTGGTGAATCAAGTCAGCAAGAAGCCTGACTTTAAGTGAAGTTTATTCATAAACTAATCTCGAGAGGATCACATGCTTATGATTTATCACGGCCGGTCCCGTGTTTGCTAATCACTATCTTGTATGATAAAAAATATGATAAAAAATATCCACAGTTTTCAGTTCATTTTATCTTCGTTTGGAAGAAACCCCCCTCCTCCCCTATTCTCCTCCTTTACCTCTGATTGGGTGGCACGGCGGCCCAGTGGTTAGCACTGTGAGCCCCACACCAAGAACACTGCCGGCCCTGGTCCCATAGGGCCGATAGGTGTTTCTGTGAGGAGTTTGTATGTTGTCCCCGTGTCCGTGTGGGTTTTCCCTGGGTTTTCCGGTTTCCTCCCACCATCCAAAGACATTCAACACGTATAACAATCAAGCATTTGTCTAGCCCCTCTGTTCCCTTAGCTACCGCAGTCGGGGAGTTCTGAGATCCACCGAGCTCAGGCTCCCCTCTCGCTCTGCCAACGGGAGGAAGCCCCGGGTTCGAGGATCCCTTGAGCTCGGGGCTCTCTCCCGGGACAGCATGCTAAACAAGCTTTTATAAATCATCAGGTAAGTGTGAACTCTTGAACTGCAGTTCGGCAGTTTCACTTTTATGCACCCATGACAAACTAGGGTATTAGATGCAAATAAGGAGTAATGACTGGTGAGAGTGTTATGGAATTTAGTCGCACACGCCAAATGGAAAGAAAAAAACTTCCGCATTTCTCGATGTGTGTGTGTGTGTGTTTGTGTAAGCGGTCCTTTACTGACAGCCATGTGTGTGGATCTAGTCGGAAAATATGGCAAAAAGTCTTACATGATGGTAATAGTTTGATTGCATGTTTACTTCAATAATGCCACTAATATCTGCAAACTCGGCAAGTCTTAATTCCATTTCTGTTTAGTTCAGTTATGACTTTAGTCGGATTAATGTTATCAAAAATCGCTGTTTGGAGCTTATGTAGGCCTACAGTTCAAAATTCATGTTTAACTGAATTAACAGTTAGTAAACACAAGTACATCTTTTTAAACATCATTTATTTTCATTACTAATTATTATAGTAGAACAGTTTCTCAAGCAGTCTTTGCTGCATTTTGGAAACAGGAGATGAGTCCCTGGTCTAATGCGGCACCTGGCTTGAAACCTGTTCTCAAAGACTTATTATTTGGGTAGCACACATATCAGAATGCCTTCGGCAGAATTCAAAGGAACCATTTTAATCTTGATGAATCTAGATTAATTTCAAGATTAATCTAGATTTTAAAAATATATCTATGCCCACCTATTATATATATATATATATATATATATATATATATATATATATATATATATATATATATATATATATATAATGGGGCATATATAATAGGTGGGTATTGATACATTTTTTTAATCTAGATTCTTTGGAACATGCCCCACTGCTACCTTATTTTCCCTTTCACATTAGAGTTTGCAGTGTTTCAATTTAGATGTTTTTATCAAATGAATGCAAATTGCGGATAACATTCTAAATACACTGTAAAACCCAATAAGTCAAGGTAACTCAACCATTTTAGGAAACCAATTGCAACAAACCATTTAGTTCAAAAACTAATCTTACTGAGAACTGTGAACTTACTCCATTTGAGTAAACAAAGCATTTTGAGTGCACCTGATAAATGAACTCAAACTAACTGAGTACTGTAAAAGAGTTTAAAACGCTTTTCAAATGAGTAGAATTAACTTTCAGTCAATTTGGAGTTTACTACACTCATTTCATTTGATATAGTTGACTGTTGGGTTTTACAGTGTACACATATTTTGATTGTTTTAAATAGTGGTTGTTAAATTCATTAAAAGAATGACTGTTGTAAATAATGGTTTACACTACACAGCGTTGTTGATTTACAAAAAAAAAAACAAGCATAATCCTGTTGCTAAACTATACTTTTTAGTTTTTTTTTTTTGGAAAAAAAACATATAAGTGACAATCTGAAATATTTTGTGGCATACTTCAAAAAATAAAGATGATTTAGGCTGATGGTTGCCGATGAGCTAAATCTCCAAAACTTTGCAAACAATAAAATAGACACTATCCTTATAAATAAACGACATAAACAACTACATTCTTTACTAAAAAAGTATAATATGTTGTCCAACCGCTGCAATATTTTTCCAACTGTAGTGAGTTTATTATTTTTATTGGCACTCTTTAAGGGCAGAGTAATACACAAGGGTGAATTGCTTTACTTGTATTTTCTTTTCTTTCTAAGTCAAGACCATCTCTTTACAATTCATTAAAGGGACTGAGGAAAAACTGTAATATCAATAGAAAACAAGATAGTTTAAGAAAAGATATTGATTAATATTTACCTCAGAGGCTTTCAGTTTAAACACACACTCCATTAATATATCAAATAAAGATATTGTTTATAAGTTATGTTGCATATAAATGTTTTAAAGTAATATTTGCTCATGCAAAGTGGCCTGGTCACTTTCAGCTGGGACCCAGTAACTGTCACCATTCTGTCTGTTTTGGGATGGACTTCTATATTCAGCTGTGTTCTGTGTCTTATTTACATTTTACGGGTGTCAGTATTGCTTATGTAGATACGTGGATCCAAATTCACACTCACACAAACTTTGTTCAGTCAACCGTACTCATAAACAAATCAGCACACACATACCAGCGGCTGCATTATAGAGAGACAACAAAACATGAGCGGCAGATCTGGAGCAGTGCCTGACCAACCATGAGAACAAACAGAGTCAAAGATAGCAATAAGAGAATACCGGATATATACCAGATGGATGGATGGATGGATGGTTGCATGGATGGACAGACGGATGGATGGATGGTGTTTGATGCTATTTTTGGTGCAGTGTTTAGTGACATCTATGCACTGATAGGCTCAGGGACGAAGATGCTGGAGCTCATCTTTGCCATATTCACGAGTGCAGTGAGATGTGGAGTGAGACAGGAAGGTCATGAGAGCGTTGTGTCATCATCACTCCCCTTGATTGCTGTGAAGACATTTGTTAAATCCAAGGTCTTCTCTGCGAATGACACTTTCGTCGCTTTTTCTCACATATTTCCTTTCTCTGTCTCTCTTTTTTCCCTCCAGCACTTATTCCAGTCGCTCGACTGTTTTCTTTTAGATTTTGATTTGCTAACTCTGTATGTTCATCTGTGTATGTTATTCCCAGAGAGTTATTATAAGGCTCTGTCTGGAGATGCATTGTTTTGACAGTCATTTTTGCAATTCTAGAAAACAATAACAAATTGAGAATACAATTTTTAAAGTAAGTAAACTTGTTACTTAGATACTTTTAAGGAAATTAGTGTGAAAGTTTAGGTCATTTATTCTTTTTTATTTTAAAGTTAAGAAAGGCTGAAGATTGTAATAAATTAATATATCAGGTTTTTCCATGTTTCAACCAAATACAGATTAAAAAACCCTTTCAAATTACAAAATATAAACAAAAAGACATAAGGTGCATCCCAAATTGCATAATTATGCACTATTCTACGCCGTTTTGTAGTATAAATAATGCATTCATTGTGAAATATTATTTTTATCTAAAAAGAATAAGCGCACTTTAAATAACTGGATGATGCACATATTCAACCATTAAAGCAATCGTGAAAGCAAAATTCCCCTATTTGAAAGATTATGATGCCTCCTGATGGTGATTGCAGTTGTACTCATCACTATTTGGCAGTTTGCTCATTTATTTTACTAACTTATCAACCGTTAAATGTTGCAAAAAATTTTTAATTTCATTCATTTATTTTCCTTTGGCTTAGTCCCTTTATTCATCAGGGGTTGCCACAGCGGAATGAACCTACAACGTTTCCAGCATATGTTTACAGTACTTGGAAACATCCATACACACTCATTCACACACATATACTAGCGCTAATTTAGTTTGTTCAATTCACCTATACTGCATGTCTTTGGACTGTGCGAGAAACCTGAACACTCAGAGGAAAACATGCAAACTCCACACAGAAATGCCAACTGAACCAGTGGCCTTCTTGCTGTGAGGCAACAGTGTTAACCACTGAGCCATTGTGTCGCCATGGTTAGAATGTACTTTTAGAAAAATAAATTGCTTGAATGGAGCTTTAGGGCTCTATTTGAGACTGCACTAAACTCTATTATTATTATTATCTTTAAAATTAGTATTGTTAAAGAGTTTAGTTGAGTAAATAAGTTCATAGTGTATAATGTGCCATTTAGTACACAAGAACCGGTGGTGGCGGGGGGGCCCTCCGCAGTAACCAACTCCCCCCTCCCCCATCTTTAGTTTGTGCGATCAAAACTCACCTTATCCTTAACACAAGTCACTCACCTTCATTTTCATTATGGAATCCACTATTTATGAATTTGCAGCATTTTGAGCGTGAGAATTTGTATGCGTTTGTGTTGTCAAACTAATGATCATTCATTCATTCATTTTCTTTTTCAGCTTAGTCCCCTTATTAAATGAATCGCCAACTTATCCAGCATGTTTTAGGCAATGGATTCCCTTCCAGCTGCAACCTATTACTGGGAAACATCCATACACACTCATTCACACACATACAGGGCCGGAGTGGGACTCCTTTTCAGCCCTGGAGTTTCAAGCCTCAGACCGGCCCACCTCAGTTCACGACTGACTATATTAAAATAAGGTCATTTCCAATTCAGTTTCTAATTACACTATCACGTCTTTTTTTTTTTTTTTTGAGAAAACAGCTGCTTTAGAACTTCAAATGTTCGACAACCCAAACAGTATTATATGTCTCAACAATAAAAATGAAAATAACAATTTACTCAGGCGAGGATCAAACCCGGGTCGGCGACGTTGTAATTTAACGTGCTAACCACTGGGCCACAACGGTTGTATAATGAGAAGTGACTTATAACATTATGAACCTGCAGGCTGGTTATATATGAAAAGAGCAGAGAGCTGTATTAAATTAATGAATAAGAAGACTGTGGTCAAGTAAATAAATAAATTAATTTAAAAAGTGTGACTGCTTAGAGCAACAGATTCTGGAGCTAGGGACACCGGCCCTCGCGGCCAAAAAACGGACCGGCCCACCGGGAATTCTCCCGGTCCTCCCGATTAGCCAATCCGGGCCTGCACACATACACTATACAGACTTATCTTACCTAATTTACCTTGCAAACATGCCTTTAGAACATGCAAACTCCACACAGAAACGCCAACTGACCCAGCTGGGGCTCGAACCAGTGACCTTATTGCTGTGAGGCGATTGTGCTACCCACTGCGCCACCGTGCTGCCACTGTTGAGCATGTTTTTTCAATTTGTTTGTGTTTTTCTGATTTCTGTTTGGAATTTTCTTAACTTTTTTAGTCTGAGCTCTCTCAGCCACTGTAGTAGCCAGATGCGTTTTGGTGTTAACGAAATGCACATTCAGCCAAACTGCACTTGAAGTAAGCTTTGAGCATTGAATCAGTCGCTACATTTCTACTTGCTTTAATATGCATCTGTCAGGCCCAGTTAGTGTAACACTGCAAACCCGCTCCTGCTGAAACTTAAACATTTCAGTCTGGACTAAACCAAGCCAGAAAAAAAGCGTTTTTGTTTTTTTGTTATTATATTTGATACATCAGGCTTTTAATTGCCCATGTGATACAGAGTACAGGACAAAAAAGCCAGCTGGGTTTTATTTAGTGGCTCAAATGGAGCAAAAATAGCAATTTACTGCACTTGTTATTTATTTGGCCACATATGCAAATAAGTCAATTACATAGTCACAATAGTATAACAGGCCACCTACGTAGAATACTTTTAAAAATGATTTGTTGCTCTTAATGTCTTAGTAATCTGCATTTAGTCAAATTAATTAAAACGTATTTAAATGTGGGCAAAACAAAATGTAATGCAGCAAGCCTACAATTCTAATTAATTAAAGAGCCCCTATTTTGCATTATAAACGGTGATAGTTTTTATTTTATTTATTTATTTATTTCTCCAGCAAGGTTGATATGCTTGGAAGGTCAAAAAACACTTTAATTGTCTTATAGTATGCATTTATTTGTACCTAATTATGCCAACGACTCCCATATGATTTGTCCAGCAATTAATTTGTTCCCAAACCCCTCCTTTGGTAAAGCTAATCTGCTGTGATTAGTCCGATGACCCAGTCTGTTGTGATTGGTTAACTGGGTTAGCATGAGACAGAGAGAAATGCTCGCCTTGGCTATGTAGTAGCAAAGAGTGTGTGTGAGCCCAATGCAGGAATGCAATAAAGTAATGCAGTTATTCACCAGCATATCATTCTACTCTTAACCCTAACCCCAAGTAATAACAATGACACACATTTAGTATTAATTCAGATAGTGCCAAAAGTTGAACTATTTAAAAAAATAGCCATGTACGTGTGTAGGAACAGCTGATGGTGGACATAGTAAAGACAAATGGCAAAGGATCGCGAGCTAACAAACAAATTTAAATTGGTAAAGGAAGAAGCTTGCAACACATTTTCAATGTAATTTTGAATGCAATATGTGAATAGCCCAATACAGATGTAACCTGAGAGATACAGTACCGTTATAGTTCTGTTACAGATAAGTGTTTACAAGCTATGTGGGGCGATAACACTTTACAACACACAATTAAATGCATATTTTGCAAACTACAGAAAACAAGGCAACAATTTTAATTTCACTTACATGTTATGATCCAGAGGACTCCAACAGTTACTGATAAAGTCCTTGTCAAAGTCTGACAAAGTCCCATACATAATAGTCTCTGCTGCTCCTTCCTTTAATAGCAAACGGCAGGCGAATCCCACATTGCAGTGTAGGTTATTGTGTCAAAAATCAAAGAAATGACAGGAACAAACACAGCATTAGGTTGGCTATACTGTGGTATTGTTGTGAAAATTACCCACAGCCGAATTTCTATTTGTCAGTGATTATCATCTTCACATCATGATCAGTCCTGTGGTCCCCCGTGCTCTGCTAGTGTCTAAAAGGAATGGCATTTTACAAGATCTGGCACCACACATTTGGTAATGTACCGTATTGATGTTGACGCATTCAGGAAAAAAAATCCGAACCCAACACGATTAATTTATTCGACTCTTAAGTCGAAGATTTCGTTAAAGAATCAATTTTTTAATCTGGTTTTAAACACGGTGCATTTTCAGATTCAAACCTCAACTGAATGTTTTTATTTGCTTAGAGTTGTGTTACGCACTGTATGGAAGGTCATTTTTAAAAACCCATAATAGGGGCTCTTTAAAGAGTATTTGATTAAAATAATTTGTCATAATTTTTCTGATTACATTTTTGTTTGTTAATTTGCTTTCAAAATTCCTTCCTGTGTCCACTGATACAGCAGCTTTTAAAGGGTTGAGATGTAAACACCTAAAGGGCACCTATGATGCGAAATCAAAATCATCTTTTGGACAGAACTGTGTGTAGATACAGTATAGTTTGTCCACATTCATATTGGATTGATATAAACATAACAAGTCACTTTTTCCCCCACCCACCGAATTGCTTGACAGACCTTTATTATTATTTATTGATGAATTTATTGATAGTTTTTAAACAGGAAAAGATTAAAAGATAATCAAACCTGACTCAACATGAATGCTGTTTTTTCAGCAGGTTCTTGCTCTGCGGAACATAAAAACATACAGACACCCTTAACATATCCATCAACATGAGAACAGTACAAACAATCACCAAACATACAAAATGAAGATAGACAGGCTACTATCATAGTGGCTACAGCAATAGTTGACCATTTAAATGACGACTTTTTTCAAAGTCCCAGTGTTAGTATTGTTTTTAGATGTTGTGGGATCTTATTCCAGGCTTTTGTGAATATATAAAAGAAAGTTCTCTGTACATAACAGTTTTTTTAAGCCGTCCAAACATCCATTTGTTGCAGATCTGGTGAAACGATCTGTCCTTGTATTAAGTTTTGGTGTCAAAGCACAAAGGGCTGCTGAGGTAGCACTATTTAAAATTTGATTGTACAGTTTAACCCCTGTGTTCATAATGTAATTTTGAAATGATAAAGCATTGGAGAGTGATAGAGCAAATCAGTAATGTGTCCATCCAGAAAGTCTCTTGTTGATCTTATAGGCCTGATTGTACAGTCTAGCTATTGGCTCCAAGATATCATTTGTTATGAGTGACCAAACAAGCAACAGACAAGATTTAGGCATGAAGATCGTTTTCAGACACAGAAAAAGACAAACTTGTCCTAATTTTTGCATAAACAAACAGCTTTTGTTTCAGCTTTTTGTTGACATTTTGAACATGCTCACAATAAGTAAGGTGAGAGTCCAGACTGATTCCCAAATATTAATGTGTCTCTGTAGTAATGTATATAAACATGTCCACAGAGCAGGAGAAACCGCTGTGTTACTCATAGATGCCCGGTATCACCACTGCCGCATAGTGTCAGTACAGCTGTTTACGAGGAGAAAAAAACAGTGCCAGGGAGTGGGTGTGTGTGTGTGTGTACTACGAACCTTGTAATGGCATTTGTGTGTGGCTGAGAAAAGCTTGAATAAGCTCTGCCACAAATACCTAAAATTAACTTCTTCTGCTTCATCCATGTCTGCCTCTGTCACTGACTGCTGTTTATCTGACATACCGCATGAGAAGCAGACATGCATGTGGAAATGGTAGGCGGGGTGAACCAGCTCATTTGCATTTAAAGACACAGGCTAAAAAAACAGCTTCATTTTGCTCTGAGACCAAAATAGGCACAATCTAATGTGAATTTTGAGCTGAAATTTTACAGACACATTCTGGAGACACTGAAGTCGTATCTTTACGTCTTGTAAAACGTTTTTTTTTTTTTTAAGTTTCCTGCTTGCTTCTCTCCATGATTTGCAAATTTTACCATATTGTTTTCAGTGTATATTTTCACTGCTAAAAACACAAGAACTGTTACAAATATAGACACAGTTCTTTAGAAAAGAATGAGAAAGAAAAGTCTTTTTAGGCCACAAAAATCGATAAAAATATCCCGTGAAATCCTGGAGGGACTGTTTGTTACATGTTTTGACTAGGTTCTGTGTTTTAGAGATCATCGAACGTGTGGTGGAGGGCCGCTGGCCATACCTGCGTCCCCTACTGTGTCCTCAGAGTCACAGTGAGGAGATGGGACAGTTGATGCTGCGCTGCTGGTCAGAGGACGTCAACGAGAGGCCAGACTTCAGCCAGATTAAAGTACTGCTCCGCAAGAACAACTGGTACATGACACACACACACATTCAAGTGATCATCATTTCACACACAGGAATTTAATTGACTTAACAAATTATATGAACGTCAACATTTTTGGTTGAATTTAAAGGTTCATTTGTAGATCATGTAAAATGCTAGTTTACCTCAGACTTGCAAAGATACTTGGCACTATTTAGCTGTGTAAGTTATACAGTTTTAAAAATGCTCTTATAAAATGTCATTTATTGATATAAAAATAAAATAATACAATACAAATAATAAATAATAGTTTACTTTAATATAATAATAGTTTTGTATAATAACTTTTAATTATGTAGAAAAAAAAATTATTTATTTAATTAATTGATTATTTTATTATATTTTTTGGGGTGGAGACATATGCTGACCTGCTTATGGAAACCTGCATGCTCAGCCCTCTCACATGTCAGACACAGATTCACACTTCATTTCCCTGCCTCTCCTTCTATGTTTTGCCCTCAGTGGATACGGCTCTAATATTCTGGATAACCTCCTGTCCCGTATGGAGCAATATGCCAATAACCTGGAGGAGCTGGTGGAGGAGAGGACACAGGCGTACCATGAGGAGAAACGAAAAGCTGAAGCTCTGCTCTATCAGATTCTCCCACAGTGAGTCCCACACACATCATGCATGAATGTCCTTTGGGATAATTTATGTGTGCGCGCGTGCATACTGTCTCTCTGTCTAAAGTATGCAAATTTACAAACCACTTTTATTTTTAAAACCATTTATTTATGCATGTGTTTCTTGTTTTCTATTTGTTTGTTTGTGTTTAAATATTTCAATAAGTGTTATTTCAAAAATTGTTCATAAGCATAGCATATGGACAAAGTATTCGTAACGTCACCCATTGGTTTCTAAAGTGCAAATAAAGCTACAAGTGGGCGTGGCCAACCGTTTCCTTTTTTATTTGCATATCATTGTGCCAAACGAGGGTTACCATCAAAGGGTAAAGAAGCACGGAGAAACGCTATTTGGGAGAAACGCTTAATACTTCATTACCTGCGACTCGTTTGTGTTTTGACCACATGTGCTTGGTTGTGCACTATATCAACAAAGTGTTTAGTCTTTTAAAAGCACAGTTGTAACACATTGAGCCACTAAACATTGTTCTTATGATGTTTTTATACAGGAAGAAAGGCCAAATTACTTCTAAATACTTCAAATATAGTCTGTGTTAGTAAATGCAAGGCTATTGATGAAATCCAGACAAAACAATGTATGGCAACGTTTCAGATGACTATTCTAGACCCTACAGCTAATCAATCTGTCAGATTCTGGAGTGCATTCAAGTTCTAAAGAAATTGTAAATGATAAATGATCTTAAATAAAACAAATACATTTATAGAGATGTTATAGAATAATATAATTTTACTCACCTGGGAAATGGAGGTCACTTGAATGGTTTGTGAACACAATTAAGTGCACAGCATGCCATGTTATTTGAAAATTGTAGGAAATAATTCCAAAAAGGCAATTGACTGTGTAAAGCCACATAAAACAAAACAAAAATGCTATGTAGATGTTTATTCAGCGGCTAATCAGTAAGAATACGCTGAAGTGACGTGAGGGCAACCAGCGAGACCTAGCTGTCATTCAAGTAATTATGCAGATTAATATAACTTAACATAAACGAAATGGCTGAGTTATAAAAAAAAATGCACCCCCTCACAGTTGTCATGATGGTAATAATTTAAACACCTTTTTGTTTGCTGTAAAGTTGGCCATTTTAACATTGAGTTCAATAGAAATGTGCTCTATTATGGAGCCAGGACAATGGAATTTCAATCAATTGCAGTTTCAACAATAGTATTAGCTTCATGAGGGAGAGCGGTATGTTGCCACTTTGTTGGAAGCCCCAAAATATATTGCATAATGAAATGAATGCCCAACAGAAAACTCACAATAACATTTTTAGTTAGCTAATTATTATTTTAAACTACTTTTTTGTTGTCAAAATTTAAAAATTACAGTAGAACAAATGTATTTATTTCCTGCATGTTCTTTGTGGTGATTGTAAATTATATCAGTAATGATAAGATATCAAATCATGAAGCAGGTTCTTTTTTCCTGATTTTGAGGACATGCTGCAGATTTTTATTTTCAATAAAACAAGACGATCTGTCAAATTGGTACAAATGCTCTGAATTTAATTGTAATAAAATTTAAGCAACATTGACATCCATATACCATATCATGGTAGAGCCTTGTCACCAGTAAGATCTTCATAATCATTGTTAAAATCACTCAGATAGAACCTCATTACCATGTTGAAATATTTAAAAACACCAGACTGAATACATCAATTACCGACAAATGCTATAGCCTAATAACAGCAATTACTGCATGCAAACAGGCAGTACTATTTAGTGAAGCATCGTCAAATCAGTTATTTATTCATCACCTGCTATTGCTTTTTCAAAGAACAATTTTTATAAGACTCAAGCAGCTCTTCTTTCAGATCTCAAACTTTTTGTCACCTCAAAATGGTTGAATCATGTTGATTCAGGATTTATTACTTTATTTTCTTATTTTGTTACTTCAATTATCACTCTTCCCCTCTTTGCTTGCAGACTTTGCTCTATTCTCAGTCAGTTTGTTTTTAAAGCTGTTGATTTTGCATGCTGACTTGTTTCCATGTTCAATATTTCTCACTTAGTGTGACAACTTCAATTTTATGGTAATCTCTGCCAAATCTGTCTCAACAGGTCTAAAGTATAAACACTTATTATAGGCTTCTTGTACTGATTCAGGGTTGTTATTTTGAACAGGATGTTTTACATAGTTCATAGAACTTGATGTGCATTTATTTTCTTCAGCTGAAGATGTGTTTTCACAGGTGTGTATGTGACTGTGTGCGTGCCTGCGTCTGTGTGTGTGTGTGTGTGTGTTTCGTTTCAGCTCAGTGGCCGAGCAGCTGAAGCGAGGAGAGATGGTTCAGGCTGAAGCCTTTGACTCTGTCACCATCTACTTCAGTGACATTGTGGGCTTCACAGCGTTATCCGCTGAAAGCACGCCTATGGAGGTCAGAAAGCCCAGAGCATTCAAACACTCCTCAAGGAGACAAACAGAATGAAATAAGGCAGATGTACACGGTGCCAATTCTAATGCTTGGAAGATCATATGTCATGAGGACAAAGTGATATACGGCACAATTTTATGACCTGGAGAATTTTGAAGCAACCGTGTGAAATTCTGCACCAATAACATTGACAGAGGAAGACATTACTTTTAAAGCAAATCTCTCTCTTTTTCTCTTCCATTACAACTATTGATATGATATAAAAATCCTTCCTATACATACACTGTTAACAATTTTCTGTAGAATCTACAGAAACTTACTTGCGCAGTTCATTATTAACTTACTCTAAATAAATTACAGCAAAACTACTGTATTTTCAATTACAACACTATTGATCTTGCTGGATGTATTTTCTGTATTGTAAATCTTTACTTTAAAATCTACAGACATTTTCACATTAAAACTTTAAAATACGGCGACCAGTACTTGATTTGCAGCTGGATAAGCATCTGCTGTGTAAAACATATAGAAAAGTTGGTGGTTCATTCCTCTGTAGCGACCCCTAATTAATAAAGGGACTAACCTAAAAGAAAATAAATTTATGAATAAACTTTAAAATATTGTTAAATACCACATATCTGTGCTACAGTAAAACAGAGTTCATATTACAGTTAAATACTGTGTAATTTACAAAAATCGTTAACAGTGTATATAGCACAAGAATGTCTAGTCATTTCATGTGTTTCAGTTATAAAGCCTAGTCCACTGAAAACTATCTCTGATAACTCTGCGTTCACTATTATCCTTCTCATGACTACTTATCCTCCCTATTGGTCAACTTCAGATAAATTGATATTGGATCATTCAACCGCATATACCCCACAAATTCAAGCTAACAACTCCCGAACGTTATTTGTAAATGTTTAAAAAGGATCATAAGCTCTAAGAAATAAAAAGTTCCTCTCACTCAATATGAGCTGAGCCATATGAGTGTCAAATATTTCCACACAACTTCTCCTGATAGAAATAAAAACGCATCCAAGTTAATACAACAGCAAAAGGATTGTACCGTGTGTGCCCACCTTTACAAGCTAATTTATCATTTACTGGAACAGTCACAAGTGCATTACTGAGTTCAAATAGATGACTCTTGTGTTAAATTATCTGTCACAGGTGGTGACGCTGCTGAATGATCTCTACACTTGCTTTGATGCAATCATTGACAATTTCGACGTATACAAGGTAGGTTGTTTAAAAATACTTGTTAAAAAATATATATTTAAATATATAGTGCATCCGGAAAGTATTCATAGCACGTTTTCCACATTTTTTATTTTTTTTGTTACAGCTTTATTTTAAAATAAATAAAATTCATTTATTTTCTCAAAATTCTTCACACAATACCCCATAATGACAATGTAAAAAAAAGATTTTTTGAAATTGTTGCAAATTTATTAAAAATAAAAAAGCTGAGAAATCACATGTACATAAGTATTTAAGGCCTTTGCCATGAAGCTCTAAATTGTGTTCAGCTACATTCTGTTTCCACTGATCATTCTTGACTTGTTTCAGCAGCTTAATTGCAGTTCACCTGTGGTCAATTCAGTTGATTGGACATGATTTGAGAAGGCATACACTTGTCTATATAAGGTCTCAGGGTTGATAGTGCACGCCAAAGCACAAACCAAGAATGAGAACAAAGGAATTGTCTGTAGACCTCCAAGACAGGATTGTCTCAAGGCACAGGGCTGGGGAAGGTTTCAGAAAAATGTTCTACTGCTCTGAAAGTTCCAATGAGCACAGTGGCCTCCATCCTTCGTAAGTGGAAGATGCTTGAAACCACCAGGACTCTTCCTAGAGCTGGCCTGCCATCGAAGCTAAGTGATTGGAGGAGAAGGGCCTTAGGCTACGTTCACACTGCGAGGCTTAGTGCTCAAATCAGATTTTTTCTCAGATCTGATTTTTTGCATGGCTGTTCATGTGAACAGATCCTGGTCCTAAACTGACCCGCATGCGCAAAAGTGCATTTTACAGAGAGCACAAAATGTCTAATTATCCACACACGTGTGTTCTGCATGAGTAAGCACGTTGTCAGATCATGCTTATATAATTATTACCCTTTTCACAGAAAATTGTGCTGCAATTTATGAACTGTAAATGATTGTTCTGCTACAACTACTTTGTATTTCAGCATTTGAGACCAAAAATAAGTCTCCTGTGATAAAAAAAAAAATGATCGTTTGTGATTTATTACAAGTGCTGTGCGTGGCGCTCTGATCACCGGAGTAGTTAACTCATCAAGGGTTAATAAGCAGCCGCTGGCTGAGCTGTAAAGGCAGAGTTGGTTTATCTCCGTTTGCGGAGTTATTTAATTTTACTTCGTTATAAACAGCAGACATGTGCAGAAGGGTCGTTTGGGCGCTCCAACACCTGCCCTTTTTTTCTCTCGAAGAGAAAGTTATCTTCCTCCTTTGCACACAGATCCCCCATCCGCAACACCCACGACAATTTTCAGCTTCGCGATCAACCCGTGTCTCAATCGTTATCCAGATTAGTTAACAAGCACCAGTTATGCCTTCAAAATCTTTTTCAACATCAACAACCAACTTTCTGTGGTACTGTAATTGCCCTGGGTGCTATTTTACTGTGCTGCTGAGGGGTAGATGATGTCTGCAGCACAGAATGATGACGCATGTCGTTCAAAGATTGTGTAAAAGTCACATAAAATCCGACATAACCATTTACACTGCGGTCGCATTGCAAAACATCAGATCTGTGTCTGATTTAAGACCACATATGAAAGTGGCATTAGTCAGGGAGGTGATGAATAACCTGATGGTCACTCTGTCTAAGCTGCAGCTTTCTTCTGTGGAAAGAGGAGAACCTTACAGAAGGACAACCATCCATGCAGCAATCCACCAATCAGTCCTGTATGGTAGAGTGGCCAGACGGAAGCCACTCCATGCCTGGAATTTGCCAAAAGGCATCTGAATGACTATCAGACTATAAGAAACAAAATTCTCTGGTCTGATGAGACTAAAATTGAACTCTTTGGAGTGAATGCCAGGCATTACATTTGGAGAAACCCAGGCACCGCTCATCACCAGACTTATACCATCACAGTGAAGCATGGTGGTGGCAGCATTATGCTGTGGGCAGGATTATGTTTTCAGCAGCAGGAACTGGAAGACTAATCAGGAGAGAGGGAAAGATGAATGCAGCAATGTCCTTAATGAAAACCTGCTTCAGAGTGTTCTTGTCCTCTAACTGAGGCGACTGTTCATCTTTTAGCAGGACAATGACTGTTTTCCATCCAACCTGATAGAGCTGTAGAGGTACTGCTAAGAGGAATGGTCAAAAATCCCCTGAACTTTCAGAGCAGCAGACATTTTTCTGTAACCTTCCCCAGTCCTGTGCCTGTGCAATCCTGTCTCGGAGGTCTACAGACAATTCCTTTGTTCTCATGTTTGGTTTGTGCTTTGACATGCACTGTCAACCCTAGGACCTTATAGACAAGTGTATGCCTTTTCAAATCATGTCCAATCAACTGAATTGACCACAGGTTTCCGGATGAATTGACCTCACTTTCCGGATGAACTGTAACTTTTTATTTTGATGGTTCACCCAAAAATTATTTTTTTAATCATTTACTCCCAGAAAAAGAGTTATTTTGTAAAATACTAGACACCAGTAGACCTTGACATCAATAGAGTTTTTTTCAGTAGTAGTCAATGGCCACTGCTTTTCAAGATTATTCAAATGATCTTCTTTTGTGCTCAACAGAAAACAGTAAGCCAGTAAGCCATGAAACCATCTATGAAAATCGAAAAAATAATTTCTACATCATTTATTTAGATATTTTCACAATAAAATAAAAAACACCTTGAAATAATTGTAAAATACTATATTGTTTAAAAACACACACACACACACACACACATATATATATATATATATATATATATATATATATATATATATATATATATATATGTGTGTGTGTGTGTGTATGTTTTTTAAACAATATATATATATATATATATATATATATATATATATATATATATATATATATATATATATATATATATATATATATATATATGTATGTGGCTGACATGGTGGCACAGTGGGTAGCGCTGTCGCCTCGCAGCAAGAAGGTCTTTGGTTCGAGCCCCGGCTGGGTCAGTTGGCATTTCTTTGTGGAGTTTGTATGTTGTGTTGGTTTGGGTTTCCTACGAGTGCTCCGGTTTTCCCTACAGTCCAAAGACATGTATGCCCTATATGGTGAATTGAATAAGCTAAATTGGGTGTAGTGTATGTGTGTGAATGCAAGTGTATGGGTGTTTTCCAGTGCTGGTTTGCGGCTGGAATTGCATCCGCTGCGTAAAACATATGCTGGAAAATTTGGCGGTTCATTTCACTGTGGCGACCCCAGATTAGTAAAGGGACTAAGCTGAAAAGAAAATGAATGAATGAATGAATGAATGAATGAATGAATGAATGAACTGATATATGTCATTTTTGTGTTCTTGTTTAAACTTTTATTAGGCACATGCAGTGTGCAAATGTAGTGTTGTAATTGTAATTTAAATAAAAGTATGTTTAATAAGCTTATACTGGCTGATAAGTATAATCTATGCACTTTAAAAAAATATGAATCGTATGGCACATCTGCTCATGATAAATAAGTAATCATACTAAAAATAAAACAAATATAAATTTGCTAATGAAGCACATGCTGTAATGAATTAGTCGATTAGTCCCTACATGGTTATATACATACAGTGTATTAAAACTATAAAGTATCATGTACTCTTCTGCTTTATTGCATAAAGTATAGCAACTACAATTTAATTACAACTAGTAAATACAAAGTTAGTTACAAAAATGTGCAGCTTTTATTTTTATTAATATAATGCCATGTTCTTTTTAATATCTGTTGAATTAAGCACGCTTGTTTTCCACAAGGGGAATAATGTGTTTTTGTGTGGCGCCCCCAGGTGGAGACCATCGGCGATGCGTATATGGTGGTGTCAGGTCTGCCCGTGAGGAACGGCAAACTGCACGCCCGTGAGATCGCCCGCATGTCTCTGGCTCTGCTGGAGGCCGTACACTCATTCAGAATCCGCCACCGACCAAACCTGCAGCTCCGTCTGCGCATCGGCATCCACAGCGGTGAGGATCAGCAACAGTTTCAGAGTCAGAGAACAAAAACACCTGTCAAAATTGAGATTTTGCTCTTTTTGGTTTTCCATGAAGTGAAGAAAGCCACAAAAATCCTCCTTTAAGAGTTTCTTATGTCACATTTTACCAATTTGTGCCTGTAGATTTGAATTTCAACACTTTTAAAGGCTGTTTTCGTAAAATCTGACCCTAGCCTACAAAACCATCTTATGTTACAGTACATGCGTATTTGTGTGACAAATTTGTCAAAATGATGCAAATTTTATGTTAATACCAAACAGTCTTTAATATTAAGTACAGATCATGTTCAATTAAGACATTTTGTTTTTATTTCAGACATATATAGTCTGGTGCTTACAAACCACATCAGTGGAAAGCTTATTTAATCAGCTTTCAGATAATGTATACATCAACATCAACAATTTTTTATTTTGATTTTTTAAAGAACTTTATGACTGGTTTTGGGGTCCATGGTCACACATTAGCCTCATGAGCTGTAAATCTGCCCTTCACTTAAATATACCAAACATTTTTAATATCTACATTGTGATGGTGCAGGGATATGTTCATGTATATTATGCCTAATTAAATACAACAATGTATTGTATACAAAATTGGAAACATTCATTCACTCATATTTATTTATTAGAATTTTGGAGTGATGCACTTGATGTACCCTTCTTTAAAATCCTTTGACTATTATTCCTGTGGGTGTGTGTGCAGGTCCTGTGTGTGCAGGGGTGGTGGGTTTGAAGATGCCTCGTTATTGTTTGTTTGGTGACACAGTCAATACAGCTTCACGTATGGAATCCAATGGAGAAGGTGAGGAACATTTAGTGTTATGAAGCAGGCGTATTGTATTACAATTTTGTGAAATTTCATTTGTATTATTTTAATATAATTATAAATATGAATTATAATATTAGCCTTTGTTTTTGTTGGTGTTGTTGTTTTTGTATTGTAACATTTGCCACTGTTTGTTGTTGGTAAAATTTCTAATAATTTTAAATGAAGCATTTATTTGATTCAATATACAGTTAGAACATTGATTATTGTTTTTTGATTTTTGTACAAATTGATTATTTTACATTTAAGGTGTCCTTCTTGCAATGTTCCATGCGCATAACAGTTAGTTATGCATAGTTGCATGTAATTAACCCTAAACCTAACGCACATTCTAATCTTATCCTTACCATAAGAATGTGCAATTATTATTACTCAGTAGTTACATGAATACTGTAACAAGGACACCTTTAAATAAAATATATTGTAAAATAAAGGAACGGTGCAGGATTTCTAGCAACTATTACTCCAGTCTTTAGTGTCAACATTCAAAAATCATTCTAATTTTCTAACATTTCTTATTAATATTATTTTTTAATAATAATGATATTATTGTTATTATTATTGATATTATTGTTTATAAGTGGAAAATAAATATTTTATAACATTACTATGTCTTTACTGAGACTTTTAGCAAATCTTTTAATATTCATGTACAACTATTTAAAAAGTATATGCAAGTATTGAAATACTGTACATGGACTTCTGTGATCATTTATGTCTGAAGATGACTCAGTCGTGACAAATTACCAATAAAACTTTTTCCTCAAGTAGTTGACGTATTCTAGATGGCTGCTGTTATAAACATGTGGCGGGATTCATCCAAAAAGTTAACCTTCAGTCATGATTCCCTTACCCTCCTCTAGTTTCACCTGTTTAGTTTGTTTCTTTCATCTGTTGAACACAAAGGAAGATATACTAAAAATTAGCGGTATAACGGATCACAAATCTCATGATTCAGAACACACTATGGTTTTTGAGTCAAAAATGGTAGCAAAAATGGGAGGAGACATGTCATTTGCTTTCCATTTATAAAAAATATTACTGCAAAAAAACTATTGATTTTAACAAACAGAACTTAAAACCTGTCATTTTAATATAAATAAAAAACAACAAAGAACCAGCTGAAAAAGTAAAATACTCAATATGAAAAATTATATTTGCTACTGTTGCTAATAATGCTAAATATAGAAATCTAACATCTTATACAACATATCATATTTATTTTCAATTAGTGATTCAACAATTCACACACAAAAGTTCATGTTTCATTTAAAGTGCATTATTTTTGAAAAATATTCAGTGACATAGTTTTAAATGGTTGTTTGATGGCATCTATTGGTTAAACAATGTATTTGCTACAACATTCACCAGCGTCCATTAAAGGTGCAGTAGGTGATTGTCTTCAGAAACGTGTTTTGTTGTACTGGTTGAAAGTCTCTTCACATTCCAATAGTAATGATTAAAGTAAATAATCTGAATGTGTTTATACGTATTTTTATATTCTGGGTAAGGCATAAGACAAAAAAATGTTTAACCAATTAAATATTAAATAAAAAAATTAAAAAAACATCTCTGCACCCATTCACACAGATGCGTGTTCACCAGAGCTACGATCACATGAACACAAGTGACAGAGATAAAAACAAATGCTCAATCAAAACTTTTTTTAAAACCTGAATCAATTTTGGAGTTACTTTTGCATGCAGGAGGAAGAATAACACCATGGCTGAAGTATTTCCTTTAGATAGGGAATATTATGCTTTAACACTTACATTTTAGTTACGCAAAGCTGTTTTACAAATGGGTTATATGCAGGGAAATGGTGTTCAGTCACTGAAATCTTCCAGCGAAATATTGATGTGACTATTTTCAATTTCATAAGGAACATCATGACAGCATTGACATTGTAGATTTTTATTTAGTTTAACAACAAAACATAAATTAATAGTGGGATCCTAGCCTGCTTTACTGAGGTAAAATTGGTTTTATATTCACATTGATTCATATCGAACAATGACAACCTGTGACTCGCTCCCTGTATTGTTTACCACGCTACTTTGCTTGCTAACTACAGAACTGAAAATGTGCTAGATATAATGCACTTTTTTGTTCAGAATTGTAATATTATAAAGTACTATAAAGTTTTCTAGCTGGTGAATGACATGATCTTGTGGGTGTCTGTCATCTTTAATGCGCTCATTCTTGATTTCATGAGGTGTGGCTTTGGACGGCAGGGGAGGGATCGTATTTGAAAGATACTAAGCTAACCGGTTAGCATTTAGGCCAGGGGTCTCCAAACTCGGTCCTTAAGGGCTGGTTTCCTGCAGATTTTAGATCCAACTTGCCTCAACACACCTGCAAGGATGTTTCTAGAAAGGCTAGTAAGAGTTTGATTAGCTAACCCAGGTGTGTCTGATTAGGACTGGAACTAAACTTTGCAGGACACCGGCTCTTCAGGACCAAGTTTGGGCATGCCTGATGTAGGCAGATCACCTACTGCATCTTTAAACAGGGATTTTAATCTTTACCATAAACATCAGTGTTTACATCTGAACTATAAACTGTTAAGTCAGTACTTCTGTGTTATTTAACTGTTTGTAACTAAATGAAAAGTGAATCTCTGTAGAACAAACGCAGATTTAAACGCAGCGCTTCAACGGATTAATAAACATTTGCAAATCATTATTATTTATCATTCATGTTACGCGGTTTTGAATTAAGGTCATGATCTTTTAATGATTAATTGTGCAGCTTTACACAGAATGCAATAATGCAAGCTAAATAAACCAAGATAGAAAACACCTTTAAATAATAACCTAAGTAAGCATTTAGGTCCCACCACAACTTTTTCCGTCATCATTATATTTTACAGGAAAGCAAAAATGCTTTCATACACTTGATTTGAATGATGCGGTAGGCGATCTCTATGCAATTGCAATAAATGTTGTATTAAACTACAAGTTAAAAACAAATTATTAATCCACAGCTCCCATGCTTTTCGAACAGTGGGTTGTGATATGTTACACCCCTACTAAAAATGATGAAAAAATACAACCATTGACTTCCATAGCACCTACATTTTTTGTTTGTTGTTTATTGATGTCAATGGCAGTTTTTATCCTGAATATATTTCTTTGTGTTCAGCAGAAGAAAGAAATTCATCAATGTTTTTTTCTGGGCAAACTACTTCAATATTTTTGTACATTATATTCAGAAAGGTTGCATTTATTTGATCAAAACTCACAGTTAAGACCTTTATTGATTAATATTCCTATAAAAGATTATTTTAAAAGAAGTGCTGTTCTTTTAACTTTCTATTCACCAAAGATTTCTGAAAAAAGTGGAATTTCTAGTGCTCCACAAAAGAAGCACAGTGGTTAAAAAGCAGTTTTTGTTGTTATGTTTTGTTTCCATGGAGTGTGTGTTACTATAATCTAGTGTACACTGACTGCTCTTCATTCAGCTCTAAAGATCCATGTGTCAGAAGCCACACGGGCCGTCCTGCAGGAGTTCAACTGCTTCCAGCTGGAGCTCAGAGGAGATGTGGAGATGAAGGGAAAGGGCCGGATGAGGACGTATTGGCTGCTAGGAGAAATCAGCTCTAACAATGCCTAAAAACTAAATGACTGACAGAAAGAGCAACAAAACAAACACATCTAAACAAGTACTGGGACTGAAAGACCAGACCAGAAATTCTTCAAAAAAAACTGGGTCCTGTTCATCTGTCATCACGCAGAGCTTAACATTCTTGCTTCACAGGAATCTCACTTTTTTTTTTTACCAAGTAAACGCACGAGAAAAGAAACAGTACTTGAGCAGAATCCTTTAGACAAATGGAAGGTGGTATAACACAGTGCCAGATAAAGGTCTGATGAGTGTGTCCAGTGTTTTTACGGGTCTTGTAGGGGTTTTTGTTTCATCATTGTAGGTCTTCATCCAGATTTTCCTTCAGGAGTTGTATGGGTATGTTTATTGTTCATACAGAGACACAGATCTGTAGTTTTTTTTAGCCATGCAAAATGTTCCCGATTCTTCTTCTGGGACGCAGGTCAATTCGAAACGCCTCTCTCTGCCAAATCTGATCCAGAGGGTTTTGGGATGAAAGTTACGCACATTAGGAGAAATAATAATACATGTCAAGTATGATTAGACGTGTGCAATGATGGATTTTGTTCTTAGAATCCCTGCAGAAATCCACACGAGTATTGATGTTGCAATAGTGTTTCAGCTGAAACCAGCACAGGGTTGATTTTGTTTTTTGTTAATAGACAAATGGAGTTGTGTTTTGTTTTTTTCATCCATCATTATTAGATTACGTTAATGTTAGTGATTAATGATAAAGGATTAGTTCAAAATTCTGTCAATAATTACTCATTCTCATGTTGTTCCAAACCCTAAGGTATTTTGGATGAAATTTGAGAGCTCTCTTATTCTCCATATGCAGCAATGTTCCCGTCTCGTTCAAAGAACCAAATAACATCATCAAAACAGTCCATTTGTGTTGAGTGGTTCAATCAGAGTATTATGAAGCTACAAGAATACTTTCGTGCACATATAAAACAACTCTTTTTCTAGTTTTTCCGTCAGTGTCAGTAGTAAAGGGCGTCACACACCAGATGCACCACTCAGCTCCACGACACGGCGCGCACATGACAGTTAAAAGTATCGCACACCAGACGCGCACATTCGCATGCTATTTAAAATGAAATTAATCAGATGGCGCTCTGGAGAATAATGGATCTAATGGAGAATAATGGATCTTTCGGGTTTCATCTAAAATATCCCCATTTGTCTTCTGAAGACAAACAAATGTCTCTGGGGCTTGGACTTAATTAATATTTCACTCTAAAACATTTGGGGTCTGTAAGATTTTGTAAGTTGATACATTACGTCAGTAAAAGCTGAAAGTTTATATCACTTTTAATATTACATTTCAATTCATGTTTTGTTTTTTCTTGATTTAATGGATCACAATTTCCACTAAATTATTAAAGGTGCTGTGTGTAAGTTTGTGACTCTTCTGAAGCATAAAAATACTATATGTTTGGAGATATTTAAGAACCTTGAGCAAGTGAACATTTTTGTTTATCTGAAGTCAGATACTTTACTTTGAAAATGTCTGTTACGTTCTGGAACGCTTTCTTTGTTTCGTTTCTTTCAACCTGATTCAGTATTTGATTCATTCAGTCAGGAAGGCTCACAAAGCATGCACCCATGACCGAAATGTGACCTCCAGTGGAAAGTTGCTGACTCTGAAATAAGACGCAGATTCAGAGTTCCACGTGAGGTTATAAATTAGCAAATAATATAAATATTATGAACACAAACATTAGGTGAGCAGGTTACATTGTTACCCTGTGCCCTTACCACACGATACACAACAATATTTGCAGTGATTAGCAATTTAGCTGTTTGCACCAGAAGAATCACTTTAGAAATTTAAATACAGCCACTCAGAAACATAGAATAATGCACTTACTGCACTCCAACGAAATGGTAAGGTTCATAATACATATTAAACCTCTTTAACATTATTAAATGTACATGCTGAATCACTGATATGTGTTGGTTTTAAGTCTAAAGTTTCAAAGTTCAATTTCAAATTATTTTCAAAATCTTAGGTAAACGATCTGCTGCTGCTTTCAGTAGTATGGCAATAAATGTCCTGTAAAATGGTTTTCAAATAAAAATTATTAGCATTTAACACTGAATAAAGCACATGAGGTGTACCTGAGGTGATCATTATCAGTTTGCTGTTATGATATGAAATAGAAGCAGTTTCTAATATAAATTCCAGGTGTTGGTTAGGACAAACACTCCTTTTGATATGGAAAATATTCCTTTCATCACGTGGCTTGACTTTTATATAGAACCTGATTTAAATCAGCCTTCATGCTTGTTAGTCAGGCACACTCCTGTTGGTCCTCAATCTGGCAACCGGCACTTGCGTTTGTTTTGATCCAGGAATGCAATACCGAGTTCAACCACTGGGCGTCAAACTTACATACTGCACCTTTAAGTGGGATATGTGATTTCTACAAGGGTGGTAATGTTTCTTGAGGAACAAACCAATAAATTCTTTGTGCATTCACATCATTATTTTTTTTAATCAGACACCCACCTTCTTAGTATTACTCAATTCATTTATTATAAACAACAAAACAAGATATTAAAAATCCAGACGTTAAAGAATGTGTGATTCCTAATTAATTTTTGTGTAAAAGGTCACTAGTGAACCAATGTTTTTTATAGTGTAAGCATTTTAGTATTCCAAGTGCATAAGAAAATGCTTGATGGAAAATCCAAGATACTCATAAATTTAAAAAAATTGACATTTTCTATATTATTATTATTATTATTATTTTAACTGAGTTGGATAAACATTTTATTCGTTACAAAAGAAAATCAGAAATAGTAATTTTGTTCTCTTTGACTCATTGGATGAAAACGCTGCTTTCTTTTATGCGATTTTCCAGTTTCGCATAGAAATTAAATAATCATCTTTGAATGGAAACATAGCTAATAATGACTCAATCATCTTATTCCTGTTTGTAGAAATGTCTGATACATATGATGTGGTGTTTCACGCATAAATACCAAAGTCATAAAACAAAAGAATATCATCAGCGAAACTTAAAATGGCTTGAATAACTTTACTGCAGACTAATTCTTATGCATCATCAAGTATACATGTCCTTGTTTCCTGATGGTTGAATAAGTGAAGAAGCTGTCTGTGGTATTCAAATATATAGTATTGTGTATGTGGTAAAATCACAAATATGAGGAGCCAGATACTGAATGCACTGGATTAGCATGTTCGGATAGTGACAGCGATAGTAAAATCATCTGCTAAAATTGAACCTTTTCACATTCCCAAAGTTAACAAATTAAGCTTTATTTGTTATTTTGTAATTCTTATTAAATGTCAGCAAAGTTTTAGTTAAAGATCCATCTGTGTTAGACATTTAAGTTTGAGTTGCTAAAGACCCAAAAAGGGTAAAAGTAATTCACATTGATGTAATTAAAAGGACAGTACACCCAAAACTGAAAAATATTCAGTGGTTGCAAACCTTTTTTTTTTTCTTGTTAAACACAAGAGATATTTTAAAGACAGCTGGAAACCATTCATATCGGGTTTTTTCTACTATGGAATACACGTTTTCAACTTTCTTCAAAATATAGTATTTTATGTTCAAAAGAAGAAAGATCTCTTGAGTGTATAGACAGTAAATAGTCAGTGAATTTTCATCTTTGGGTCAACTGTCCCTTAAGTGTAAAGTTATTTCTAAAGGACCTTATGTGACATGACCTGTGAGTTATGGCAACTAAAAAGTGTTTGCATCAGAGAAATAAAATTCCATTAAAATACACTCACCCTGTCACTTTATTAGGTACACCTGTCCAACTGCTTGTCGACGCACATTTCTAATCAGCCAATCACATGGCAGCAACTCAATGCATTTAGGCATGTAGACATGGTCAAGTCGATCTGCTGCAGTTCAAACCGAGCATCAGAATGGGGAAGAACGTTGATTTAAGTGACTTTGAACGTGGCATGGTTGATGGTGCCAGATGGGTTGGTCTGAGTATTTCAGAAACTGCTGATCTACTGGGATTTTCACACACAACCTTGTCTAGGGTTTACAGAGAATGGTCCGAAAAAGAGAAAATATCTAGTGAGCGGCAGTTCTGGGGGCACAAATGCCTTGTTGCCAGAGGTCAACGGAGAATGGCCAGACTGGTTTTAGCTGATAAAAAGGCAACAGTAACTCAAAAAAACACTCATTACAACCGAGGTATGCAGAAGAGCATCTCTGAATGCACAACACATTGAACCTTGAGGCAGATGGGCTACAGCAGCAGAAGACCTCACCAGGTGCCACTCCTATCAGCTAAGAACAGGAAACTGAGGCTACAATTTGCACAGGCTCACCAAAATTGGACAATAAAAGATTGGAAAAGCATTGCCTGGTCTAATGATTCTCTCGATTTCTGCTGCGACATTCGGCTGGTCGGGTCAGAATTTGGCATCAACAACATGAAAGCATGTATTCGGTTCAGGCTGCTGGTGGTGGAGTAATGATGTGGGCGATATTTTCTTGGCACATTTTGGGCCCATTAGTACCAATTGAGCATTGTGTAAACACCACACCCTACCTGAGTGTTGTTGCTGACCATGTCCATCCCCTTATGACCACAGCGTACCAATCTTCTGATGGCTACTTCTAGCAGGATAACGCTCAATCGTCATGTAGCATGAATCATCTCAGACTGCTTTTTTTTAACATGACAACAAGTTCACTGTACTCAAATGGCCTCCATAGTCACCAGAGCTCAATCCAATAGAGCACCTTTGAGATGTGGTGGAACAGGAGATTCGTATCATGAATGTGCAGCCGACAAATCTGTTGCAACTTCATGATACTATCATGTCAATATGGACCAAAATCTCTGAGGAATATTTCTAGTACTTTGTTGAATCTATGCCATGAAGGATTAAGGCAGTTCTAAAGGCAACAGGGGGCCCAGTAAGGTGTACCTAATAAAGTGGCCGGTGAGTGTATATCCAAACTGAAAACTGTAATTTTTTTTACAGTTTTGCTTTTAATGCATTCTAGTAGAGATTTTAAAAATCTTACCAAGCCCAAGCGTTTGAACAATAGTGTCGGTTGTGTTAAAATGGATAATGACATCACTTTATTCTCTTTCTAAATATCAAGAACAAAAAAGTGATTCACAGTCAATATTCAAATAATATGATGCAAACCGCAAAATGTATAGACAATTCAAGTGTATACTTCATTTATCTGTTAAAGCTGCTGGCATATGAACATGTGTCTTTAAATTCTACATTTATAGCTTAAATTAAAAAAAGGGACACAGTTATTACTTGCTGAAGCAGTTAAAGCCTGTTCACACCAAAAACGATAACTATAAAGACAACAACAATGATAAAAAATTAGTATATCATCATTCAACTAAATTTAAAGTTCTATGAAATAACAATTGATACTTTAATGCAATGCCAGTTGAAATGTCTTGTAAATTTTAATTTGATTAAACTGTTTTTAAAGAATTCTTTGCATTGACATTGCCATTTAAAGGGAAAGTTCACCCAAAATGGAAGATTCTGGCATCATTTACTAACCCTTCACTTTTCAAAAACCTGTTTGGGTTTCTTTCTTCAACACAAAAGAAGATATTTTGAAAAATGTTAGAAACCTGTAACTATTGACTATTACAAAATTATTTGGTACATCCCCAGCTACATCCCCAGTCTTTTAAATACAACAAATTTTCACTGAAAGTTGGGGGTTTTCTTGTTTTAAAGTTTACAACAGGCTGTTGACTCACAATGTTCTCACGTTAACATTTCATACACTTTTGTGAAACGTTTTCAATATTAGTAATTATCATACTTGATGTAAACAGGCCTTAAAGGGGACCTATTATGCTCCTTTTTACAAGATGTAAAATAAGTCATTGATGTCCCTAGTGTGTATGTGAAGTTATAGCTCAAAATACCACACAAACTGTTTTCGAACTCTTATAAACTGCCCCTTTTTTTGATCCTAATGGTGCCATTTTGGTGACCATCGCTTTAAATTCAAGTGAGATTGTGCTCCCAGCCCTCTTTTCAAAAGAGGGCGGAGCTACAAATGCCTATGTGTCAGCATATTGGCAGATTTAAAAACAAGACTAACATCCTCTGCAAATGAGAGAAAGATAGTCACTAAGGGGCGGGGCTTTCCCCCTCTGTAAGCATGTACAAAAGGAGAAGTTTTTTTCTCCAGACTTTTTTTTATCAAGTGTGATTAAAAAAATAGCATTCATTATTTTTCACCATTAGAGGCTGGCTATATTCACACACTGTTGTCACACAGCTGTGTTTAAACCCCTTATAAAAGTGGTTTTTGCATAACAGGTCCCCTTTAATTCAATACCAAAAACATCCCTAATTTTTGACATTTATCAGCTCACGGTGTTGTGTAGATCATCCATCAAATCATCATTAATATGCACTTAATATATCACTACAGTGTGCTTCATAAAATCCCAGCAATGGCAAACTCAATTCAGTACGAAGCAAATGTCAAGTTTAAAATCGTCAAATCGCACATTTCTGGAAGCCTATCACAGTTTCTGCTGTTTAAATTCTCCAGCACTGCAGATAATGAGGATGCAGACAGAAACTATTTCCAGTTGCGATGACACATGCTGAACCATTCAATTTTCTCAATCCCAAACCTTTTGATCCATTTTCTGTACTGATGACAATACATCCTAGAAACAGGCCAATGGCATTTCAAAAAACTCTGATAATCGCGCTGCTCAATTTTTGAAATAAACATGAACGTCTAGCCCAGATGTAAATAAAAACAATGTTGTTGTTTATTTCCACATCATTTATCTTCAGCGGTCAGTCAAACTGTAGCAATGCACCGTATGGACATTCAGTGTCATGAGTATTCTGACTGATCATGTCTATTCCAAGCCGTTTTTAGCCTAAAATGTTCCTAGTGTTGCTTGTCATTACAGCATTTTTGCTAACAATGACAATTAGAGAACTCTACAAATCAATTCTTATTAGTGAAGATGCACCTAAATGAAAACTCTGGGCCGAACCAAAAAATTCTGAACACAATTGTAAATTTAAAAAAATAATTATATTATATTTTCCTTTAAAAAAAGAATTATAATTTGAATCGATAGCTTAAATTAAAAACAAACTCATTAAAAACAATAGTTAAGAGGTGTCATTTTACGAGACGTATATGGTTCATGCATACATGTCATGTACAAGCAAAATACCCACAGAGCAGAATATTGAGCTATTTCTAACTTTCGACGATGTATTCTGCCACTTTTGTTGCCCTTATTTTTACTTAAACTGTTGGCTGTTTATCTCTTTAGAGCAGTGCTGCCAACCCTGTTCCTGGAGGCACACCAACAGTACAAATATTCAACCTCTCCCTAATCAAACACACCTGAATCGACTCATCAGAACATTAGAAGAGACTCCCAAACCGAAATGAATGAGTCGATAATTCAAAATATGTACTGTTGGTGTGCCTCCACGCAACAGGTTGGGAAACATTGCTTTAGAGTATTAGTATGGAGCGACCAAATTTTCTGATGCCTAAACTTATTATTTTCAGGTTTCAGGTGACAATTATTTGATGCATCCGTACTTATCAATAACTATATTAGAATTTAAGAGCTCTACAATTCAGGTACAGAGCTCTGCAAATATACATATAGTTAATGTTTTTACTAATAGAAATGTGATGTAATTGCATTTTTAGTAGTAAAAAACTAAACTGTCAAATTTAAATTGTCACTAGCAATAAATGAAATGATGGAGAATTCTATTAGTTCTTAATATGAATACAAATTAATTTAGAGAGCTTTGTAACTAAAACTAATACTGTTTAATTGTAGTCTCATTGGCATTTTGACGCTATAAATTGCAAGTAATTGCTACTTAGTAATTTTAAGCCAATAGGTTTACTCACTTTTTTAGGTAAAGTCAAGTAATCGCTTTAAAAGCATTGAGTTTACTCACTTTTTTAAGTAAAGTATACTAATTAATGGAAGGCAATAGAGAAGTATGACTAATAAAAATTCATTTGTAAAGCTCTCTACACTGTAAATAATGCTGGGTTCCAATTAATTTGTGTTGGGACAACATAAAATAATTAAGTTAACTTACTAGTTTTTACAAATTTAAGTGAATTGAACATAAATCAATTAAGTTGTGCCAAAAAAAATTAAAAAATGGTTTTGTGTCAGCTTATTTTAAATAGTTTTAACTTATTTTAAATAGTTTAAACCAACAACAAACATTTTAAATGTAATTTGAACTGTAACTACACAATAAAACCCAATAAGTTAAGATAACTCAAACCCTTTAAGGAAACCAATTGCAACAAACCATTTAAGTTCAAAAACTAATCCTAACGAGTACTTCAAACTTAATCCATTTGAGTAAATGAAGCAATTTGGACACAGTAAAACCCCAACTAGAGAACTAGTAATGAGGTATTTAATTAACTCATTACCTTCAACACTGAATTCAAAACTCTTTTTAAATAAGTAGAATTAACTTTCAGGCAATTTTGAGTTAACTACACACAATTCGTTTGATAAAGTTGACTGTTGGGTTTTTTAGTGAAGTAAAAAAAAATACAGAGTTCTCTATTTGCATGAATTACTATAATAGATTTGTAAAGCGGTCTAATTTGCACTGTTACTATCAATAATTGCTAGGATCTCTATTGTAATTGTTACTTTTATTCTAAAAAAATATGAAATGATGATGGGTAAATTTAGGAATATTTTGGGTCTTAAACTGTTTGCCATACATATCAGGTGTACAGTCTTTTAGAAGCAGCTCTTCTTGCTTTCCTGTTGGGAAGGCATGAATATGTATGTTTGTTTTGTTTTATTTGTCTTCTGTTTGTGGTTTGGATTGCTGGGTCTGTGGGTGATATATATTACTACAAAGTCTTCAAGTGAAGTTTAAATTGATTATTGTTTTTTATGTTGGAGGGTTTATGTAAAATAAACACATTAAAAACACTGAGCCATCTTAAAATATTTCGTGTGTTTTCAGTGGTGTACATTAATGTGGTAATTGTATTGTTTTAAAGAAAATAAACATATAAGAGGTACGTACTAGTAATTTAGCATTTTGGTATATATAGTGCATCTGGAAAGTATTTATAGTGCTTATGTTGCAGTCTTATTCTAAAATGGATTCAATTCATTTATTTCCTCAAAATTCTGCACACAATACCTCATACTGACAATGTGAAAAAACATTTTTTGAAACTGTTGCAAATTTATTAAAAATAAAAAAGCTGAAAAATCACATACGTAAGTATTCAGCCTTTGCCGTAAAGCTCTAAATTAAGCTCAGGTACATTCTGTTTCCACTAATCATTCTTGAGATGTTTCAGTAGTTTAATAGGGTATATGCCAAGCTAGTGTTCCCATACTGATAAACTTCCGGTGACCTGTTGTTGTATTTTTTTTTTCCATTTTATATGATTTCTTTTACAACATCAATGTTGTAATGTAATTAAAATACGTTCAGTTGAATAAACTTTCATTTAGTTTTAGGCATTCATTTAGTTGCCTTTTACTTGCACTCGCCCGTCAGAATCGGCAAGCTAGCGCAGAAGCTAGCATTGTATATTCTGGGGTAAAATAAATGTTCAAATTATAAAAACATTCTTGGGAAAAATATAATTTAATGCAGTGCTTCTTGTACAATCTGAGACCCACTTTATATCGGATATCACTCAGCCAGTGGAGAAAGCTGATTTTTAAAGAAAACTGACCTTAAACGCGCCGATTTTTACATTGTCATGCATTTCACCAGAAGCGCTTAACCCAGATTACTAGCAAATTAAAAGTCCTATAAGCATGCTCCGGCATACCCTATTGGTATCACCTGTGGTAAATTTAGTTGGTTGGACATGATTTGAAAAGGCATACACCTGTCTGTATAAATTCCCATGGTTAACAGTGCTTGTCAAAGCACAAACCAAGCATGAAGACAAAGGAGTTGTCTGTAGACCACCGAGACAGGATTGTCTCAAGGCACAGAGCTGGGGAAGGTTGCAGAAAAATTTCTGCTGCTCTGAAAGTTCCAATGAGCACAGTAGCCTTTATCACCATAAGTGGCCAGACGGAAGTCACTCCCGGCTTGGAATTTGCCAAACGGCATCTGACTCTCAGACCATAAGAAACAAAATTCTCAGATCTGATCAGACTAAAATTTACTCTTTGGAGCAGGGGCAGACTGGGACAGCTTTTTTACACTGGGAAAAGTTATTGAAGGTCAGGCCAAAGTAAATAGCGGGGGGAGGGGGTAGGAGAAGTGCGATGCTTCTGTAAAGTGTGTGGGGGGGGCAATGTTTACGATATTTATGATTACGGTGACAGGCCAGATAGAATGTCAGGCCATCAGGAAATGTCCCGGTGCTCCCTATGGCTAGTCCACCCCTGCTTTGGAGTAAATGCCAGGTATTACGTTTGGAGAAAATCAGGCACCGCTCATCACCAAACTAATACCATCCCTACAGTAAAGCATGGTGGTGGCAGCATCATGTTGTGGGGATGTTTTTCACCAGCAGGAACTGAAAGACTAGTCAGGATAGAGAGAAATATGATTACAGTAATGTACAGAGACAGCTAAATGAAGACCTGCTTCAGAGTGCTCTTAACCTCAGACAGGGGCGACGGCTTATCTTTCAGCAGGACAATGTCTAAAAGCATACTGCCAAAATATCAATGGAGTGGCTTCACAACAACTCGATGACTGTCCTTGAGTGGCCCAGTCAGAGCCCAGACCTAAATCCTATTGATGAACATCTCTGGAGAGATCTGAAAATGGCTGTACATTGTTGCTTCCCATCCAACCTGATTGAGCTTGTGAGGTACTGCAAAGAGGAATGCGCAAAAATTCCCAAAGACAAGTGCGCCTAGCTTGTGGCATCATATTTAAAAAGACTTGAGGCTGTAATTGCTGCCAAAGGTGCATCAACAAAGTATTGAGCAAAGGCTGTGAATATTGACATCTGATTGTTCAGCTTTTTTTATTTTAAATAAATTTGCAACAATTTTAAAAAATCTTTTTCACATTGTCATTATGGGGTATTGAGTGTAGAATTTTGAGGAAATAAATTGATTTAATCCATTTAAGAATAAGGCTGTAGCAAAAAAAATTGTGGAAAAAGTGAAGCGCTATGAATACCTTCCAGATGCACTGGATATATAGACCATTAATACTGAGATAAATTGGCTTTTGTTAATATGAAACCTTTAACTTTTTCCTTTATAGTTTTATTAATGTGTCTTGGATATTTTACCATTTAAAGACTGCTGTACAATTCAAGTGAGTTATTAACACATTATTATTATTATTATTATTATTATTGGGTTTTGTTATTATTAAATAGTTGTTATATAGCATACATATGCTGCAAATATATAATGATAAAAATATGAAATACATTAATTACACATTTATGATGAAATAAATTATATTTTTTTATAAATATCTTTGTTTAGTGGCTTCAGCAAAGAAATGTATTTGTATTGGATCTTTAGTGCCGATATTTAGTGGGTTCAGAAATATTGAACTAAAAATCATTAAACATCGGCAACAGTGACACAGTGGCGCAGTAGGTAGTGCTGTCACCTCCCAACAAGAAGGTCGCTTGGTCGCTGGTTCGAGCCTTGGCTGGGTCAGTTCAGTTGGCGCTTCAGTGTGTAGTTTGCATGTTCTCCCTGTGTTCGCATGGGTTTCCTTAGGGTGCTCTGGTTTCACCCACAGTCCAAAGACATGCGGTACAGGTGAATTGGGTAGGCTAAATTGTCCGTAGAGTTTGTGTGTGTATGGATGTTTCCCAGAGATGAGTTGCAGCTGGAAGGGCATCCGCTGTGTGAAACATGTGTTGGATAAGTTGGCGGTCCATTCCGCTGTGGCAATCCCGGATTAATAAAGGGACTAAGATGAAATAAAAATTAATGAATGAATTAATCATTAAATATCTGCATATATTACATTTGTATTTATAAAATTATTATTGTTATTATTATCAATATTACTTCGCTTTTGTGATATATAGAATTTTATCCTGATATCATAATTGTTTATTTGTTGCAATATTGATGTGCAAGTATTACTTACTTAAAATTGATTTTCTATATTAACTATATTAATGTAGTCGTTATAAAATAATTATAATTGATTCTATATTTAAATTAAATGTATTAGTTAAAATAAGTTAAGCAGCTTCAGTGGGCCTAATATCTATTTTAAACAATAGCCTATCAAACATAAATCCATATGCATATGAATATTGTTATTATTATTACTATTTTATTTGCCTTTCTTTAGAAATCTGTGGTATACAGTTTAGAATTAACTGTGTTAATAATACCACAATTGTTAGTTACGATAATAAAATTGATGTAACAACTATAAATAGTCGTCTAGACTACAAATGATTGTAATTTATCCTGATTTTATTATTAATGTGTACATTTTATAATAAGAATATATGAAAAGTATTTGAATAACATTGCTTGCTATTTAGGAGTCCCCGTGCGATTAAATGCCCGTTGCATAGATATTTACAAGTCTATATCGTTTTTCTCCAGGTTCTAGATGCTACATGCTGTCCTCATTGTTTACTGAGTCTGTCTGAGTTTGTTTCCACATGTTTATACAGAAGCGGCGTTCATGTCAAGTTGCACGGGCTTCTTTTTTGTCTAACGGGTCTCGCTGACAGAGCCGTTCCTGTGATTGGTCAAAGACCACGTCAATCTAAATACCCCGCACGCGATTGGTATAAATGAGTCGTATCGCTCCGCCTTTCCTCCGCGATCGGAACACTTCCGCTAGGCCACCATGCCCTGCGGAAGTTGAATTGTTACAGTCGGACACTGTGGAAACACTGGAGTGGTAGCGCGAAGGTGGCGAAATAAGAGTCGTAAACACACTGTGGGCGCCTAGGACTGGGCGGAGAGAGGGTTAACCATTTCATAAGCCCCACAGACCCACCTAAACATTGAGAGAAGGGGTTCAAACAGCGCCCTAAACCCCCGTCTGGTCCCGTGTGTGTGGGCGCAGCGAGGCGGGAGGAGATGGAGCCCTCGCCGGCTAAGGGTAAAGCGCAGGGTCGCCTTCTGGTGTCCACCAGCCTGGACGCCAAAGATGAGCTGGAGGAGGTAGGGATCGACTCATTCCCATCGGCCATCACCATACATGTGTCAGTTCGTCCTTCACAACACACACTTGCGAAGAAAAACATGCCGAAAACTAAGTGCAATAACAAAAGGGACAGCCCGAATGGAGAAGTTGACACTATCAGACTTGTAAGATCAGTCAGAACTGGGAGCATAGTTGCAGGAATGCCCATTGTAGCCTTTTAATACCACATAAGATCAGTTAAATGGAAACAGAGGAGCTGTGGAAGCGGTGTAAACATGATGTGTGCTGATGTTATCATGTCGTACATGTAGAATATGACAGCTGATGGAGTCACTGACTGTGCATCTGCCTGAAAAGCTATTAAACTGTTAGAAAGTCATGTCCTTACTGTGGGCTTAGGGTTTTTATGCATGATTTGGTGAGATCTGCAGTGTTATTTTTTGGCATGAAATGCATGTTTGCACATATTTTTCTCTGTAATGTGCTCACCTGTGTTTGTGTGTGTGTGTCTTTCAGCGCTTGGAGAGGTGTATGAGCATCACCACATCTATAACCAATGGACTGTCAGAGCGGGAAGCTAATGATGCCCTCACTGCTCATGTGAGTGTTTATCAATCATACTTTCTTATAAAACACATCATAAACACCTGGAAATAAATTAGAATTTTACATGAGACTCCTTTTGTTTAGAATTATGCATTTTATGTATAAAGGACTTTTCTCAAACAGATCAAACAAATGACACTTTAAAAAAATCTGAATACAATACCAAATTATAAATATCAATGAATATTCAACATTTTAAATTGTTTTAGTATATCTATTAGGACAACTTTTGAAACAACCCAGTGTTGGTAAATGTGATGTTAGTAAAATGCTGAAATGACATTTCTGAAGAATAGTTTTTTTGTTTATAATTTATTTGACTGCTCTGAAAATATTTAATAACCTACTTTTAGGTATGTTTGATTTCAAATAGAGAAAACCTTTTGTTCATAAAACTTACTATATCTGCATGTTCGTGTTGTCAACATGTGTATAAAAAGTACTATAACTCTATTGCTTGACACAGAATGCAGACTTAATTTAATCAGTAGTTTACCATATTTAGAATATAATTGTGATTGTGATGATTTCTAAATGTTTTTTAACTTATTTGGTCACAAATACAATGGTGACAGTAATAGTGTAAAATATTTTACTAATTAAAATAACTGATTTACTTTAATACTTTATTTACTTTAAATAAAGTGAAATACTTTAATAAATGATAAAAATGTAACAATCTCTCAGAAATTATTTTATATTCTGATTTGAAGCTTAAAACCTTTTCTAAATATCGAATATATTTTAAACAAATAGATTCTAGATGAAAGCAAGTATTACTTAAATAAAAATCTGCAATTATAGTTAGTCATAGCTTTTGAAGTTCTAAAACAATGTGAATTTGTGTCCTGGTAAATTTTTCCAACCAAAAATAAGGACATTAGATTTTTACAGAAGACTCAAAGTAAAATGTAATTTTGTGTTAAAATTGATTGAACACTAGTTTATATATCAAAAAATCTATCCAGGTATATTTAGAACAATAATTGTTGAAAGATTATATCTAAAGATTACTATGTAGCCAAGAAACACTAATTAGTTGTAATTTACATATGATACATTTAGTATGATCACTTCCTCTATATATTTTAACAAGTACTTTCTAGAATGAGTATGCTGCTTTGTTTTTACATAGAATGCTAAATAAAGATGGAGCATTTTTCTATTTCTTTCTTCCTTTTTTTTTTTGCACAAGTTGTTTGGAACCTTAAAATTATTATATATATTCTATGTATATTAATACTACACTTTTGTTGATATAATGTGGCCCAAAAGTGGGACGTTTCGTCTTTGACCTATACGCTGCATGCAGCTGTTTAAAAATAGTACGGGAAACAGCGGCCATTATATAATGATAAAGTTTCAAACAGTAGTATGCTGCATTAGATTTAGCCTAGAGCTTATTAGACAGAAGAACGACATGACCTTTAGCCATGGCTTACTGGATAATGAATTTGAGCCATGATGCTCATTTGAGGTACATAAGTTCCGATTAAACATATAACTTGCTATTGCCCTGATATCTTCTACTCAAAATCCAATCAATAAAATGTGGCTGAAAACTACTTGATAAAATTCTACATGCATTGACTTTTTCAAACCATTGTCGATGATGATGATGATGATGATGATGATGATGAAGCTTTTTTTATTAAAACATTTGCTGATTGTGTGTGCAGGTGTGTAAGGGTCCACAGCAGCATGAGGAGGTGTGTCTGGGTCTCTTCACACTTCTTCTCACAGAGCCTCCACAAGCACAGCGGGTATGCTCATGACATTTGAATCACATACATGCAATAAAAGCACTTCCCACTATTAAAGTCCGTGTTAACTTGATCGATTGTACCAACTTTACTAGTATTCAGTGGTCTTGTTTTTAGTGCTATTTCTCACAGTGTCATTCAGCAAACAAACAGAATGTTCAAAATCTGCGAAAAAGCATAATGTACAATTTGTGCTTTGCTATGGCACATTGTTATGGTTTAGGTCAGGGGTCACCAAACTTGTTCCTGGAGGACCGGTGTCCTGCAGATTTTAGCTCCAACGCTAATCAAACACACCTGAACAAGCTTATCAAGGTCTTACTAGGTATACCTGAAACACCCAGGCAGGTGTGTTGATGCAAGTTGGAGCTAAACCCTCCAGGGACACCGGCCCTCCAGGATTGAGATTGGTGACCCCTGCTTTAAGTGTAAAATTAATCTATATAAGTTGATCCACTTGATTTTTTTTTTTTTTGTATTGGTAATGATCTTCAATGAAAGACTGACCCCATGCTTTTGCGTTTGGAGTGATGGTCCTTCTTTGTTTATGTCAGCCACATTATTTTTAACCATGCCCGACATGTGAGTGATGTGCAAAGAAAGCCCCGTCACCTAATCAGTATTCTGTTTCAGTTTAAAGTACATCAATATACTGAAATAAAAGTCTTCCAGTTCACACAGACTTTAAGGATCTTCTGAACAAGCTGTTACACTAATAAAGGAATGTTATTCCAGAGTGGAAGCAAATTTTCAGATTTGATTAAAAATAATCAGTTTTTTTTTCTGTGAATTAACTTGATTAACACTGACCACTTGTTCACCTCAAGAATGTCAGTGTGTGCTAATAACATAAACCATGTCTGTTTTGATTCCTATGATGACTTTATTATGGTGTTGTGTTCTGCAGTGCTACAGGGACCTGACGTTGGTGAATCGTGACGGCATGAACGTGGTGCTCATGAAAATCAATCAGATCCTCATGGAGAAGTTTCTTAAGTTGCAGGATGTGTGCCGTACACAGGTGGGTTCCAGTCTGATGTCATTTGCACTGATTGAGATAAAAGGAGCTGGCTTTCGAAATTGCTTGAATTTGATTGGTCAGTTGGATTTGTGTTTAAAGAGCCTACGTATGTTATTTTTCACTTATGTGTCAAGGAGCTGTGTGATAGTGCAAAAGACTTATTAAAAATAGATATACAACTAAACTAATGAACTTTGTGGGTAATGATAAATCTGTCAGGGTTTATATGAAACTTACTTGATGTAGATTGTTTATTACCTTTTTGTACCATTACAAAATGTATTCCTATTTTAAATTGGCTTTTATATGACATCTCTAATAGTGACATTTTCAAACAATGATATATGAGTGTGTATGTAGGTAAGGACTGTAAGATATTAATTTATATATAAATTTATACGTATATATATATATATATATATATATATATATATATATATATATATATATCAATCAAATAAATAATCAAAATAACACTAAACAGTCTTAATTGTATAAACAAATCAATAAAATTCATGTGTTCTGAACTGTGGCTTCTGGGCAGCTATAATCCAGACTCAATATTGCATAACCTATGATGTGACTATTGCAGATGTGCACATTGCTATATTGATTCTGAAACTGTTTATTCTGTAGTCCATACATATTGTCATTTTAATACTAAGAGCCTACTCCGCACTGACAGGCCAGTCTGTTGTGTCTGGTCTAGTGCTTATAACACATGAATATGTGAATAAATCTGATGTCTGAATTTTAGCTCTTATGCTTCCTCAGCACCTATAACCACAGTGATATGAACTGTAATGATGGCAGAGTTTTTTCCCTATAAGTTCAATCCTATATGTTTGAGGGTCAAAGTAGACGTTGGCATTATGCAAATTTGCTATCACCAAGAACGATTCTGGAAGGAATTATGGAATCAGGATTTTAACCATAATTTCAAAATAGGGGGTGAAATGGTAAAAATTTGATTACAAACCGGAGAAAGGAAGAAAATGACATTCTGTACTGTATAATGCACATTTCATTTTGCTCTCCAAGAAAAAAATAATTTAGTTTAAAAATGTAATCTTTTAAAGCAGCTGTGACCAACCCTGTTCCTGGCGATTGACCTTCCTACAGATTTCAGTTGTAACCCATATTAAACACACCTGCCTGTAATTATCAAGTGCTGTTCAGGTCCTAACTAATTGGTTCAGGTGTGTTTGATCTGGGTTGGAGCTGAACTTTGCAGGAAGACTATCTCCAGGAACAGGGTTCAGCACAGCTGTTTTAGAGGTACATCAGCATGTATGCATTTAATATATTATTTTTCACAAAAAGCTTCACAATTGAACTTTTTATAGTTAATAATGGTAGTCTAATTTACTTTTATGTAACCATTGTTAAAAGATAAGATGTCCTTTTGACGGTACTACCCCAGTGACAAGCTGTTGTACCACTGCGGTTTATTACAAATATTTTATTACAATACATAGTTGACATTTGTTGAAAATGTGTTTTGTGTATATACAATGTACAGTAAATGGCACACAGGAAATAAATCACACAGGAAAATACACTTTTCTTTTTTTTTTTGTAATGCAGACCACAATTTTTTAAATAATTTTTTAAGTAATTCAGACCACATGCCACTCTATGTTTCTTGACTTATTTATATATAAGTAGTTAAGAACTTTTTGCAGATTTGAACTCATCTCCATCTCCAATATCTATTAACAGTGAATAAAGCACAGGTGCAAGGTAGGGCATGACTGACTTAGTCATGAGTAACTGATTGTCATGGAAACGTGAATGTCATGTAGAGACTCTTTTTGAATTTTAAATCATTCTGCATTTATATATGTTTCTTCAAGAAAACCTCAGCATAACATGATCATGAACTGTCTGATAACAAAATACGGGAGAGGAATTGATCTTTTGTTTAAAAAAAAAAAATAAGGGACATGTCCCCCAAATATTCCATATACTATTGAATTACTAATTTATTGTTTTAGGCAGTTCAAAACTACTTTTGGGAGTTGGTAACTTTTTTAAATTGTGTACTTTGATCTGTAAAACTTTTACATTCACGAAACCGCTTCATTGGACACTGCATGAAATGCAACATCCTAAACAGCATAATAACATTTGTCTTCTATGTGTGGGCAGCTGGTGTGGTTGGTTAGAGAACTGGTGAAGAGTGGAGTCATTGGAGCAGATGGAGTCCTCATGACGCTCATGAAACAGATCGCTGGTACGTTCACACACAACTGCCAATCATGCTATATACTTACAACGTATTCCTAAATGTGTGTGTGTGTGTGTGTTTGTGTGTCTAACCTACGTCACTCTGCAGGGGGAGACATTTCCAGCAAAAACCTGTGGTTGGCAGAGAATGTGTTGGACATCTTAGTGGACCAGAGGTGAGAAGTTGAGTCAAACTGCATGTAATGTGACTGCTGCACTGTAGGAGTAAACTACGTCCATGCAAATCGACCAGTGTGAGCTTATTATTCAGTCTGGTGAATGTGTCTGTGTGATGGACAGGGAGTGGGTGCTGAAGAGCGGGATGTTAGTGGCCATGTCTTTGTACACGTACCTGCGGCTCATAGTGGACCATGGTACGACAAGCCTGCTGCCCCTCAGACAAAGAGAGGTGGACTTCTGCATCGGGCTGCTCCGAGAGAGGGTGAGTACAGTGATGTCTTAAAACAATGTGCCCATATTCTCTGTTTCTTTTAAATAAATAAAATGCACTTATAGGATCATTTTTAATTAATTATCTGTGTGAATGAGTTTATGCAATAAAGCCTACTGCATCATATTTAATGAGCAATTTTCTAAATAATACCAAGATTACTCTTTTCTGAAACAAATGCACAATCTCTTACATTCCTTCTGTCATCTTATTTATAGTTCATGCATATTTAGCAAGTAGCAAAAGCTTTTTAGGGTGTTTTCACACATGGCTTGTTTTGATCATTTTGTTTTGGTATCTGATGATTTTTTTCACATAGTTCAGTCAATTTTGGCATTTCCGAACAGCAGGCACACTCTGATGTACAACAAAATCATCAGTCTGAAAAATTTAAGTGATTTATTTAACCTATCCTTTTTTATTTTATAATATACAAACCCAAATCAGAAAAAGGAATGCATGTTTATTTGTATATTATTTTGGGGAAAAACAATAAAAAGCATGAGGAACACAATAAATAATGTTTGTTGTATTGTCTGCAACGAAATACAAGTCAAAGTACATTTAGAAATAATCAAGATTTTTTTTTTTTTCAATTTGTCCCAACTTTTTCGGATTTGGGGATGTATAATAAGCTGGGCCAGACAGAATCTGCAGAAATTGTTATGCTATTTCTGCACAGATTTTTGTTCTAAATCTCAGATTAATGCAAAAGGATTTTCAATGTATAGTAACTAAAACTTAGCACATAAATCCAAAAAAAAAAAAGTATTGTTTTTGTAGGGCTGGGCGAATAATCGAAAAGTAATCGAAATCAACATTCAGAACCTATAATTTGTTAATTTTTCCAGGTAAATATTTCAATTACTTTCCCATGTGGCCCCGCTCTGTTAAGGCTGATTTATACTTTTACGTCAAATGCACGGGTATGGTCTGGCAAAGTACCTTTGCACAGTAACATACCTGCACACCTCTCAAAACGTCACATGTTTGCACTACATTGACGATGATTGGAAGCTGCGCCAGAGATGCCGTGAGACAGCATATTTTCCATTACAATAAAATTAATATTTACATGAAAATATTTGTTTACAGAAGATTCAAGAAATGCACTATTTAAAATAATATTTACAGGATATACAAGAGTTATTTTATATACAAGAGATACTGCTTATTTTCTACTTTTAATATGAAAAACATTTAATTAAATGTATTTTGTTTCCAAAAGTGCTACTTATTTATTTTCACTTTTATAAGAAAAAAATGACAGTTGGTTTTAGGCAAAGTGTGTTTTAATTTCAGTTGTTTATTGTTGATGTTCAATAAATAATCATAGATGGTAAATTATTTTAAATCTCCTTCAGTTATTTTAAAATCAAGTAAAGCACCCTTCATTAAAATCTCTCACTTGTCATATGTGAGCATATTAACTGTACAAAACTTGTCAGTGAACAACTAGCAAAAACATAAATTAAATCAATAAAATAATCATTCATTAATTATAATCAGGTTAAAATGTTCAATTAATCAAGATTTTGATTTTAGGCCAAATCGTCCAACCCTAATTTTTTGTTACTTTTGTTTAAGATTTAGTCTTACTTTTGTCTAACAATGCAGGTCCCATTAAAACCACTTCTTTGGTAAACAAAGTCTTATATAATATGTCCACTAAAAGACAGAAGTTTTTCTTCATAAACCGTATTAAACTTAAATCATATTAACATGCATATTATGCAATGAAATTACTGATTTTAATATAAAAACTGAATGAATAAATATTTACACACACTTACTGGGCTAAGGGCAAACTTGATGGCTTAAAAAATCAGTGGTTTTCCCTGTGCACAGATTCAGTGTGGGCCTAATGTTGAGTTAATATTAGGAAAGCAATGTGTGAAAAGCATTAATGTTTGTTGTGCTCCTCAAAAAGAATTCTTGCAGGGTGTCCGCAGGGTCTTAAAAAGTCTTAATGTCTTAAATATCAAAAGCTAAATATTAGGCCTTGAAAAATCTTAAATGTACTAAAATGTTGTGTTGTAGGTCTTAAATCTTTTTAAACAGGTCTTAATTTTCATTTGTTCATGTATAGCTACCGAATCTGGCCATTAACACCCATACAATCACCAACAATTAATCTCAATAAAACTTAAACTTTGTATTTAAAAATAGCATTTACAGTAACATTTGCTCAAAAGTTCTTCATGTATTTACTACTGAGGATACTGACCTGATGGAAATTTGTTATTATTAAATTTTTATTAGTGTGAAGAAAAGTAATTGACAGCTATTTTTTCTTCTATTCTTGGTAAGGGTTATTGGGTTTGTGAATGGATATATTTGAAAAGTAATTATAAATATTCAAACAAAATCATTTTTATTGTGTTATTAAATGTAATAATTTTTAATCATTATTTTATAGGGCAAGTGAAAATCTTTTGTAACGTGGGTATTAAAAAACAAATCCTTCAATTTTATTCACAATGGTCTTAATGTCTTTAAAAGTCTTAAAGAGCCCATATTATGGGTTTTTGAAAATTCCCCTCCATGTAGTGTGTAACACAGCTCTAAGTGAAGTGAAGTATCCAGCTAAGGCTTAAATCTGTAAGAATACAGTGTTTAAAACGGTTGATTCATCTATAAAAGAGTCGACTCATAGTGCTTCAAACGAGTCGCCTTGATACCGAGTCATTAGGTGTTTCGCCATGACGTACGAACGAAACCAAGTTATTCACGTGCACGCGCAAACCCGGGAGATTTCAAACCTGAGGCCCCGCCCTCTGATGCAGAAACCCAGACACACACACCCACAAACACGCACACAAACATGCCGGTCGATTGAAGTCACACTGCAGATGGACATTATCGATTCTCTACCCAGAGATGAAACCTCAGCATTATAACCAAGCAGTTGAAAACTTCTGGAAACTACAGGCTACAAAGAATACTTCATCTGCGTTTGTTAAAGTAAGGATCAGTAAAGATTAACTTACTAATGGACGTCAGGATGAGTTTCTTCCTCCATTTCTCAAATGTAAGTACATGCGATTAAAGTTGCCTCGTTGACTCTAGCTTGCAAATGTATTTAGTTGTGATTTGTTACTTGTAACCGAGTGTACTGTATCAGGTTAACTGGCTATATTCTCTTATCGCGTGCAAAGTCACGTTAAAAACGCGACGCGTGCTGTTTGTTTACAGAGCTCCGTGGTAGAGGTCTGCATTCCCGCGGCTGTCCCCGCGCCAGATTTCTGCGGCGCGGGAATAAATTTCCGAATCAATCGCGGGAGCGGTCGGTAACAGGTTTAATTTGGGACGGGAGCGGGCTGTCTAGCAATATCGTGGATATTGCCATGCGAATGAGACAGAGCTTTGCCTGCCTGTGTGTCTGCTTGGCGCTTGTGTGTATGTGTTAGTGCGCGCATATGAGAGAGAAAGAGAGAGAGAGCTCTGTCTGGCTGTCTCTGGACTGTTTAGCTGGGTGATTTTCGGTTATTTCTCCCCCGCTCTTTAGCGGGATCGGGTGCGGCGGGCAGAAAACGGGGCGGTTCGGGCACCGGGACAAGAAATTCTAAATATAAGCGGGAGCGGTCGGGTTCAGGCTAAAACCTGGCGGGTGCGGGCGGAAGCGGGAGCGTTGTCGTCCAGAGGTGTGTGTGTGTGTGTGTGGCAGCTAAAATCCATGCCTACACTATGGAGCGTGTATGAACTGTGATTACTTTAATATTGCTGATTAGCTATTGGGCATTTCATTCTCTGACTGAAGGCAGTCGACCAATCGTGACAGACTGTCATCGGTCCAATCAGCGCAGATTAGCTTCGCGCTAAGGAGGGGTTTGGGAACAAATGAATCACTGGACGATTCATACAGGAGTCGCTGGGATAATTAGGTAAAAATAAATGCAGATTATAAGACCATGAAAGTGTTTTTTGACTTTGCATGCATATTAGACTGTTGTTGGAGACCCTTACAACCAAGATATGACCCTATTTCATGTATAATATGGGCTCTTTAAATTTAACTTGGTGAAATCTACAGAATCCCTGCCTTGGATAACCTGAAGAAAACATATAATTTATACAAAACATATAAAATACTCACAAAGACTATTCATCCTCAAAATAGTAAAAAAGACTGTGGCAGCTACAGAGAAAGCACCAATAAGCCAGTGAACATGAACAGGGCAACTCGGACCAATAGGAGGACAGTTTACTAGTGCACAGAAATAAAGTATGGTTTGTTTATTAATGTAACCTTATGATAGCAAACTAAACCAAAAAGAAGTTGAAACATTGCAACTGTTTTAGTTGTTAGAATCATTTCAAGATAAGCATTAGTGGTCTGAAGTGACTTAGCTCATGACATATTTAATTTGTCTGATTTTACATGGTTAAACAAGATAGTGGAGAAAAACTGGCCAAGATTTGCACTCATTGACATGGATTTTTGACTATCTGCACACATGCTTTGAGCCATGATCCAATACTTGATTACCAACATTTTCAAATTCACCATATCTAGTAAAAGATAAAAGAAAGGGCCTGAATTAAAATATAAAAAAAGAAATATAAATAGTTTTTTCATTGTCGACTAATTTGGAGAACTCTCCCTCTGGAGCTGGCTGAGGTGAAGTGTCTTGCTCAAGGGCACTAAAGCAGGATTGTGATGTCTTTATCTGGGTCAGCACTTCCCAAGAGAACACTTGGGATTTAGCTTGTGACTTGGGCTTGAACCAGCTGTGATTAAATTAGGCTGCCAGCAATTATTCAACAGATTTAAAGACAACATTGAATCGAAATTGACCTTGCAAATCTTATGTAAATGTTCTTGGTCTTTTTGCGCCCTAGTGCTTCGTGCAATCATTACGATAATTAAGTAAACAGCCACGTATTTATTTTCATCCATTTTGTTGGAAAATATGTTCTAAATTCTCCCTAATATTCTACATCAAACAGTGAGCAGATTGAAGGCTGTAAAATGCTAATATACATTTTGGTCTGTGCTGAATATCAGGGAAACTGTATAGGCAGCAGAACCACTTTGACTGGAAAAATAAAGTACACTGACAAAAAAATGGTTCATTGGATTTACTAAATTTTTTAAGGTAAGTTTTTGCAAACTATATGGGCTGAATTTAAACAAACAAATGAAGTTGAACGTTATTAAATTTAATTTGTTTGTTTAAATTCAGCCCATTTAAATTGACCTTACCTTAAATTGTGTAAATCCAAGGAATCATTTCAGTGTACACCTTGAGAATTAAAGCTATTTCAATGAAAACATGATATGCAAGTTAACAAATAAAATACTTTAAGCTCTCTTCAAAAGTTTGAAGTCCTTTATCATTTCAAATTAGTTCAGTTGACTTGTTTTACTGGTACCCATAGGTAGATTTTTTTGCAGCAGCAGCAGTTTGGCATTTGATACAATCAAATCACATATACACATACGCTTATACAAAAATTACATTAAATGACATATCAAGACATATCAACTTTTTATAATATTACAGTTTATTCAGAGCAACAATTGATGATGCTCTAAAGCTATTCCTGTAACATTTTGCTTACTAAAAAAGCATCTGAAACCTAGGTTAAACTTTTCAAACAGTTTGAAAGCTACAGCTACAAATGTTCTGGGCAATCCATAAAAGCCACCTACTATAAAGGGTTTCAATACTCAACTGTGATTCAACAATTAACCTGCTAGACCACCTCATAATCTGGCTCAGTCTATTCCTGTTTCCCCTACCAAAGTATACACTGTTCAGCATATATAACACCCCTCACAGATCGCACATTTAAATTTATATTTTCTAATGGATGCTTTACAATATCATATTTGTGCATATACATTAGTTTAGTCAATACTGAAGCCAAATCTGGAGCTTATCTAACTAAATAACTTACAATAATGATTAACAAATTAGTACACCCAAATTTATGTTAGGGAAAAATATGATTTTTTTTTAAATGGCAAAAATCAAGAGAAACAAAAAATATATACAATTTAGTTGAAATGTAGTTCGTAATTTTCTTTTTGCAATGAATTTAAATGGATTCTTTCCCTTTCTAAAGATGTTCTATGACTAAAATTATTTTAATAAATATGTCAGTTTAATAAATCTGTTTTGTTTAAATGCACTAATATATATATTACCTATATTCACTGAAAAATTGATAAAAATATTCATTTTTCAAATGGGGTGTACTCAATTATGCTGAGCACTATATTAGTAAAGTTATTTGATCAAAAAATGCAATGCTTTTGTGAAGTATTACTGATATCAAACTCTTTATTGTCCTTTTTAAATTTATTTTTTAATTCTTATTTTTATCATTTCTTCAGTCTTCAGCATCATATGATCCTTCAAAAATCAAACTCTCTAAAAATACTCTATGAAACAATCTAGAACATTTCGTATTAGTGTTGAAAATGATTCTTGCGTAATATTTTTTTGGAAATTATTGCTTTTTTATTCTTTTACATATAAAAGTTATTGTATAAATAAACAAGGATTTATTTTAAATTGAAATCAATTATAACTAGTATCTTTCACTTTTGATCAAATTAATTTATAATAACCAGTTTTATCAGAAGCCAGTCCTGTTCCATCTACTCCATATCAAATGTATACGTAAACATTAGAGCTGGCGATTTGGCCTAAAATAAAAATTTCCATTAATTGAACACTTTAACATGAATATGATTAGTGAATAATACTTTCATTTATTTATTTTTTGCCCTCCCTGCGCTGCCCACACTCATCAACGCTACCAAACTGACCAATCACAGAGCTTGCGCCATGTGTCATGTCGTGATGTGTAGTTACATGTTTTTGAGAGGTCAGTATCGGTGTCAGTCACAGCGAGTGGTGTGCGATGTGAAGTGTAAACAAAGTGGGGTCACGTTAATCAACACACGGTAGGGAAAGTAATGGAAAAAATTTACCTAAAAAGAAACTTTGATCGATTATAGGTTCTGAATGTCGATTCCGATCATTATTTTTTTTTTTTTTCGATTAATCACCCAGTCTTAGTAAATGTTTATGTTTAGTTTATACAGACGTTTTGTATGTTTAAAGTGTTCAAGTGTTGTTGTTTTTTTTTTTTTTTTTTTTTTTTTTTTTTTTTTTATAGTTCATGGAGTGTTTTATCATCGGGAGGGATCTGGTCAGACTCTTACAAAATGTGGCTCGTATTCCTGAGATGGAGTTGGTGTGGCGAGACCTGCTGCACAGTCCTCAAACCCTCAGCCCACAGTTCACAGGTGTGCAAGAGTGCAATTCATAGATGGAATACACACAATTATTAAATATTGAAATATTAAACAAATACTTTTTTTTTTTTCTTTTAGGTATATTGCAGCTCCTTACCTCTAGAACCTCACGAAAGTTTCTGGCCTGTCGACTCACCCCTGACATGGAGACCAAGCTGCTGTTCATGACCTCACGGGTAAAAATGCACACAAAAAAAACTGACACATTAATAATTGTGACTTGTATATCAAACGCTCTTGCTTTCTGTGTTTGCAGGTTAGGTTTGGTCAGCAGAAGCGATATCAGGACTGGTTTCAGCGGCAGTATCTGTCCACAGCTGAGAGCCAATCACTGCGCTGTGACCTCATTCGTTATATATGCGGTGTGGTTCATCCATCTAATGAAGTACTGAGCTCAGATATTTTGCCACGCTGGGCCATCATTGGCTGGCTTCTGACAACCTGCACGGTAGGAGGCTGTTAAAAGCAATTTTGAAAATATGACACCCGCAACTACTCCAGAATCGCTAGAAAGCACATGTTTTTTCTCTATGTTTGGAGTTCATATTAATGCTGAACATCAATCACATCTTTCCATGCAGTCTAATGTTGCTGCATCAAATGCCAAACTGGCCTTGTTCTATGATTGGCTCTTCTTCAACCCAGAGAAAGACAGCATAATGAACATTGGTAAGAGAGCAAGGAAGTCCTTGTCATTTAGCTTTGACTTCCAAAATGGACAAGAATAAACCACCTGTTTAGCCTCAATCCAGATTCTTAATTAGATTATCTTTCTTTCTTTCTTTCTCTATCTATTTCTGTTTTTTTTCAGAGCCAGCCATTTTGGTGATGCATCACTCCATGAAGCCACATCCTGCCATTACAGCCACACTACTGGACTTCATGTGTCGGGTGAGAAACTCATTTTCACTTTTTACAGCTTCTAAGAGCTTGTTAATTTCACTCACATTACTGTGGGCAATGACCACAAAAATAAGATCACCAAAATTGAGCAGTAGCTTTTTTTATGTCCAAACGGTGCAGAATTCATCCATGCATGTTCAAACTTTCATTTATTTTCACTTTTTTTTGGTTAACTAACAATGAGCAGTTAATTTTTTACATATATATTTATTGTCTTTGTTAGCGTTAGTTAATTAAAGTGCAGTTTTGTTTTCTTATTTCATCTTCAGCACATGTTCATTAAAAGTACAGTAGTTGATCTGCCAGCATGCTAACGTTAGCATAATTTTTTAATTTATGTCTCTTCCCTGCCATCCAATGCCACGCTTTCTTAAGTCATGAACGCGCACCGAATAGATGACAATAGACAACCTTATATAACACTAGATCATGTCATTCACCAGTTCGAAAACACTATGGAGACACTTACTCTGTGCAGAGTAGTTGTTGACAGGCCAGCGGGTGCAGGAATTATATTTCCCCAAAACTGGCATTTTATACCTGCACATTTGGACTTTCTCCTGAATATTATTATTTCAGAAAAGTATTTTTGAAGAAGTTTGCAAAATCTAAATAATGAAATCATATAATCAGACAATGACTATATGATACAACATTGTTTACAGTCATGAAGTCACGCTATTTCAGACCCAAAATTCAATGTAACATTAGAGTTGGAGCGTGTCACAGGTTGTCACTGTTCAAAAATAAACTAATGTGCGAATAAAAATCTAACTTTACGTCAGTAAAGCTGGTTAAGCGGAAAAGCACTATTTACTATTTAAATAGTGAAGCACTATTTAAGTTTTGTTATTCAATTAAATAAAAATCAGGTCAGAAAAAAAGGAGTGCTAAAAACAGAAACGCAGTCATGGTTTTACATTACATTTACACTGCCAAGACAACAAATGACTTCATTTTCAATTTTGCTCGCTGATCCTTGAACATCGATTGTTTATCTCCTTTTATACTTGAAGAATTTAATGAATGCTTATGTCTATTTAAATTTAAATAGACATAAACATATATTTAAATATATTATCGATGCCAAAAATGTACTCCATGAAACTTGGAAAAAAGTTAATCTTTCCGTTACCGATTCATAAGATCCATTCATAAAAAAAGAACACAATCTACATACGCCTTGTCTAACTGAAATAGTTTAAAAACACACCTGTCTAAAGGGAATACTTCAGCCATGGCCGTTGTTTTGAATTGCATAACGTTATTTCCCTCCAGCGTGCAAAAGTAATTCCGATATTGACTCAGGATTTAAAAAGTTCTGATTCCACATTTTTGGCAGAAGCCTTTTAAAAAACCATCTTTTTCTTCATGGATACCAGCCTACGTTGGTCTCTCAGAAAGAAGTTCAGGTTGATGCTTAGTTTGCTTCATGTCACTTACTCTGTCAGTTGCAGATCCATACTTCAAGTGCACATGCAAATGTCGAATCTGTCTGCGTGTACAGGCTGCGCAGAAATACACATTTAAATTAGATGACAGTTTGAGTTACCTGTAATATTTGAGTTATTTGTCTGCCCAATGATTTTAATTGGATGAACATTTTTTTAGTGTTATGCCTCGCCCAGAATATAAAAATACATATAATACATTTAGATCATTTATTTTAGCCAGTACTATCAGAATGTGAAGAGACTTTTAACCAGCACAACAAAACCATTTTCTGAAGACAATGACCTACTGCACCTTTAAATAATGTGAGCAGATACAGCATTTGATTTTTAATAATACATTTAGTAAATTAGTAAATTAAATCTGTTTTCCCAAAATTCTGAATAATTTTGCAAAATTTTCCTGAATATCTTTTCCTATTTTTTAAATTGTAATGTTTACAATAATTTTGATAAGTCAGAAATCATACTTAATAACATTTAATAGATTTTAACAAAATAAAAGTTAAAAGTGTAAAATTAAGTTTTATTCTTTCATTTAGGAAAGAACCGGTGTGTGTTTGTGTGTGTGCATATGTGCATGTGTAAATATAATTGATTAATGTTGTAATTATGATTACTACTTTGAGAAACACATTTCACATTAAACAGCTAATTCTGTTTTTACGACTTGATTCCACCCACATTTTCCACATCACAGAAGTCACAGGGCCAGTCTAGTCCTGTCAAAAAAGTTACACCCTACATTCTTTTCTACTGTATATTTTGTTTGACTCAGAAATAAGTAACCTAATTCAAAGTGTGTTATGAATAGCAGCTATTGTTTTAAAGTCTCACCTGCTCTCATATTCTCATTCAGATCATCCCACACTTTTTCCCACCTCTTGAGGGTCAAGTGCGACAGGGCGTCTTCAACTCTCTCAACTTCATCATGGAGAAGAGAGTTCTGGCGTGAGTATAACACACACTCTATCACGAACAGCAGTCGTGTGTCCCTGCTGGTAGAGAGACTTTCTATATGATTATCCTGAATTGCTCTTGCTCTCTCAGTCATCTAGCACCTCTGTTTGACAACCCTAAACTGGACCGTGAGCTGCGGTCTATGTTGAGAGAACGTTTCCCTGAGTTCTGCAGTTCCCCCTCACCGCCCACAGAAGGTCAGACCTGCACATCACTGTTTCAGTGAAACATAAAATCCAAATCAATCCACCAGAAGTGTTATACAAAACACACATTCTGGCATGCTTTTCAGTTTGCTGTGATTGAAGATAAGCTGAAATGGTTTCCATACTAGACAATAATGATAGTGTAATATGTTTATTGTTTCATACCAGCAGTGTATTGTATTAGCATGCAGTCGAAAATGTTTGTAGAAGGCTTCTTAAAAGAAACTCTTTTAATAATGAGTTTGACATTTTATTAACAAAACAACATATTTTTAAGGTTAACTAGAAATATTTAGTTTCATTACAATAAAGTTGATATTTTTTTTATTATTGTATTGATTTTTTTTTTTTTTCTAAAATCTAAAAACTGTCCTAGTCTAATTCCGTCATATATTCCAGGTATATTTATTATTCTGAATTTAAAAAATAAATATTTGATATGATTTCAGTTTGACATTAACATTTTGGTCACACTTTACAATAAGGGTTCATAAGTTAATACTTGTAAGTGTATTTACTAGCATGATCTAAGTTTTTTTTTTTATTATTTATTATATTTATTTATACAGGGAAAATTTACAACTTGACATGTTGTGAAAGAGTTAGCTATAAAGCTAATTTACATCTGTAGTCTTTGGGCAGGAAGTTGTAACAAGTTTAACAATATTAGAAATAAGAAATAGTACAATAAACACTTAAAGTACAATACATACAATACTTCATAATCAATAAAATGAAATTAAATCTTATGGACAGTTTTAAAACTATTAAAAGTTGTACTCGCTCTAATATGCACTGGTATTTTATTCAATCTTTCCTGCTCTGACTGAAAAAACTGATTGTCTTTTAACTGAACGATCACCTCTAACCGATGAACTAGTCTGTCTTATTGTCCTTGCAAACAATTACGCATTGTTTGAGAGGTGGTGGTCCAAGATCATTAAATATTTTATACATTAAACACACATCAGCATAAAATAACTAATACAACCTTATTGCAGTGTTACCAGTTTTTTTTATAAAGCTTACATTTTTAAAGATTGCTAACAATTATTTCAGGCACATTTGTGACTAGTAGAATTAAACATTATATCAACATTGAATTTACAAAAAAATTACAAAGCACACCACTAATTGACATTCTTTAAATAGAAAATGTGCAAGTTGAGAAAATGTTATGAAAATGCATATTATGATTTATTTAAAATAATTTAAGTCATCTTGCTTTATGTTAGAATCTATGCTGAAGTAGGGCTGGACGATTCATCAAAAAAATAATCGAAATCGACACTCAAAACCTATAATCAATCATTTTTCCAGGTCCCTTTTTAAAATTACTTTCCTTATAGTGTGTGGAGTCACATGACCCCGCTCGGTCAAAGGCTAATTAATCCTTATTATATTATGATTTACACTTATTATATTATTCTGATATTATACTTTTGCCAAGCACACTATTACGATTCGGCGCAGCCTTCACATACCCGCACACCTCTCAAAAAAATGTAACTACACATCTCAACGACACAAAGCACAAGTTTTGGGATTAGTCAGTTTGGTATCGGTGACCAGGCTGGGTGGCGCAGAGAGTGGCAATGTGAGTGAGTTTAGGCAATGTGTGTTTTTCATTTCAGTTGTTCTGCATTGATGTTCAGTAAATAATCATAGATAATAAATAGTGCATGTTTACTTATTTTAAAATCAAGTAATGCATCCTACATTCAGAAATCTCTCACTTGTAATATGTAAGCATATTTACTGTACAAAACTTGTCAGTGAAGTATGAGGGCAGAAACATCAAATAAATCAATAAAATAATACTTCATTAATCGCAATCAAGTTAAAATGTCTTAAATAATCAATTAATAGAGATTTTGGTTTTAGGCCAAATCGCCCAGCCCCATGCTGAAGCCTTCTACTGGTTTAGAGCCACTAGTTAAGTGTGCCATGTAGATATAAAATATAGCCACAATTACAATAATATATAACGAGTTATAATCTCATTGCAGCTAGGAGGGTATCCACTGCGTAAAATGTATGCTGGATAAGTTGGTGGATCATTCCGCTGTGGCGACCCCAGATTAATAAAGGGACTAAGCCATAAAGAAAAAGAATGAATGAAGTTATGATCTCAACAAGTTAGTGTTGTGAAATTTTGCTAAAAGTGTTGCATTTTATTTTTCCCTCTACGTTTTGTAGTAAAAATGGAGGAATCTGTTCCTTTGGAGATGGATAATCATGTACTTGATAAGGAGGATGGTTGCTATGACAACACAGATGCTACCTTCAGTGACGATGAGGAGGAGCTGAACAACAAGGGTAAGATGCTTGCGGTAATGGTAACAACAAATGAACTTTAGACCAGCCAATTAAATAGAAGAGCACTATTTCAGCTGAGCCCATGTGCCCTGCTTTGTTGTTCAGGATCTAGATCAGTGAGTCTGGCTTAGAATGATGACCCACTTCTGTATTTTCAGCTCATTTCAGTGCCATCATGTTATGAACTCTTGTTTATCCCAAGGTAAAAAACGAGAGTTCAGATTTCATCAGCTCAAAGAAACGTACATTGACGAACCTTCTGACATCACTCCATTTGTTGATCAATTGGACGAGGCACTTAAAGAAAGGGTCCTGCAGCTGCAGAAGGGGAGGTGAGACACAGGATTAATGATAGTATTGTAGTTGTATGAAGGCCTCTATTGCTTAAGCCTGATTTGTGCTGGTCTTTCTCTCTCAGTGACACAGAAACACATTGTGAGGTCATGCAGGAAATTGTGGATCTCATTTTAGAGGTGATGTTTGCTCGTTGAAAACATTTTAGTTTGTACTTTCAATATGGCTGGCATACAAATGTATTTTTCTTTTTTATTTAGGAGGACTTTGACTCTGAGCAGATGTCCACTCTGGCTTCCTGTCTGGCTGAACTGTTTAAGAGTCACTTCAGAGGAGATGTGTTGCCTGAGGAGATCACAGAAGAGTATGTTTCTCTCTGACTTCCCGTCTAGTAGGATGTTAACTTTTTGTTTTTGGTTCTTGTCTGCATTGTGTCCTGCTCCTACTTCCCATGTTGCCCCGTTCATTTTTCTTAATGCTGATTAAGGCTAATAGGTTGCTGTGTGTATCTGTGTGTGCGCTTGTGTTTGCAGGTCACTGGAGGAGTCTGTCTGTAAGCCGGTGTGTCTGATCTTCAGGAACTTGTGTCAGATGCAGGAAGACAACAGTGGCTTCTCTGTTCTGCTGGACCTGCTCGCTGAGCTCTACCAGAAACAGCCCAAAATCGGATATCACCTGTTGTACTACCTCAAAGCCAGGTAGACGCAAATGTTTAGTGCTAAGTCTGAAAATGTATAGAATGGGGCCAATTCCAATTAGCTTGGCCAGTCTGTATTATGCCAGGTTTAAAATAGGGGTCTCATAAAATTTGTGTAGAATTTAGCTTATAAAAACTGTTTATAAACTTTCCTAAAAGTAAAGATTTTTTATGAATGAATATGCCTCATATGGTGATTTAAAGTGGTTCAATTAAGTCCGTTTTCAAGTTAAATATATTTACTTAGAGTTTACTTACAGCTGCGCACATCCTCCTGTCAAGTTTTTTATAGAGCCCAACTTTTGTGTGGAAAGTGGCGTACACGCATTTCTGTCCTGGTTTTGTGTGCATGTTACATTTGTAAGTGAGACCCTAGGCCTGTTAAATTCTGCTTTGATTTCAATTTGGCTTTCAGTTATTGGATTTGCAAAGTGCATTGCTATTTTGTCTTGAATCGATTCAGAGCTTAGTTTTTAACAGCAGATGACGGATTTTAACAATGAATGACGACACACACACACACACACACACACACACACACACACACACACACATATATATATATATATATATATATATATATATATATATAGAGAGAGAGAGAGAGAGAGAGAGAGAGAGAGAGAGAGAGAGATAGTTTCAGAGTACTGTGATTAAATGCTGATTAAGCAAATATTAAGCATTAATCATTTAATACTAACACTTGGTGTATGGTTCTCAGGTTCAAATAAAAATGTGATGCGTTACAGCATTAGCAATATTAGGGCTGCATGTTCCTTCATGTTGCGTGAAGTGATGGGTTGTTCTTGAACTATTCGTTAATTTTGAACGAATCTTTTGTATGACTCAAATGATGAGTTCTCTTAGGAAGTGAATCGTTTTTTTGCACATGCACACATTTGTGCAGGTGGAGCTCACATGCAAACTGAAAAGCATGCCAGAATGTGTGTCTTGTAAAACACTTCTGGTGGATTGATTACTGCCCACCCCTACGTCTATTCCTGCGAAAGTATCACCTGCATTTATAGCCAATCCTCATCAGTTATGTGGTTGTCTCACACCCAACACACACATGATAATGCTTATTCGAAATGTGCCCCACTTCCCCCACAACACACACCAGAGCAGTTTAGACCGAGATGGAGGTAGACAGACCAGTGAAGTCAATTGCTAATTATATATAATTTATTGAACACTGCAGTTTAATCTTGGTATTGGTGTTGTAACAGGAACCAGACATTTATTTGATTACTCATTACTGAAGAAAAAAAGTAATTCCCCTAGTAATGATGCTTATTTATTTCACCATTATTCCCATCAGTGGTACCAAAAGCACACATGACCATCTGCTGTTAAAAACAGTAAAAATTCTGAATCCATTCAAGAGGGAATAGTGATGCATTTTGAGGACATCTTAATCGATACAGAATTGTTATTAGAGCTGTGGTGAAAAATTGCTTGAGAAATCAATCTTCGAACGCAGACAATGGTTACTGAAAGCTGGAGATTTGTTGTGTGCCTGATGAAGACATTTAGTCATTTATAGATGGTTGTTCTCCTTTAGTTTGTCCTGAGTTCTGTGCTGTGAAAGCTTGGTGTTTTCATAGTTGACTTTTTTTTTTACAGCAAAGCAGCATCAGGGAAGATGAGCCTGTACGAGTCGTTCGCTCAGGCTACAGCTCTGGGAGACCTGCACACCTGCTTGATGATGGACATGAAGGCCTGTCAGGAGGATGACGTGAGACTACTGTGCTACTTGACCCCCTCCATCTATTCAGAGGTAATTGCTTTTGTGTTTGCAGGGTTTATCAGACAACACTAAACAGTTCAGAGATAAAGCTAGTTATTGATTTTGTTTTTGTTTGTTTGGGTTTGTTTCCTCTGCTAGTCACTTTTTCTTGACAAAATAAGCTGTTTGAGAGTGCAACTAAATCATGCCTCTATTTAAAAGCTGCAGCAGTTCTGGTTTTGTTCTGGTTTCCTCTGTTATGGAACACTTTGCCCCAGATTAGAATGGCCCCATCACTTTCGATATTTAAATCATTCCTTGAAACATAACTATTTAGCTTGGCCTTTTAATATTATTATATTGTTTCTTTCCAATGCTTCATTTTTAAGTGTATTCAGTCGTTTTTCTTTGCATTATTTTTATGCTTTTTTATTTGGTCTTTTTATTTTATTTTGAAATATGAACAGCACTTTGGTCAGTCCTGTGAAATGAACTTGAGCTTGAAAGTCAATATGCAGTGCTGTTACATATTCAGCACGGATCACAGAGTCAGGATCATTGTTAATTGAATAAATTTATCATGTAGGATCTACTGTTGATCAATTTGGATAATACTAACACTGTAATGCAAAGATTTTTTAAAGTAGAAATCCCGAACGTATTCAGTATCTATCTCATTTTAGGCTCTTATTTAGTGTGTGCTGTAGCATGTTTAATGAAGTAAAATAACCTGAAATGCATTTATTAAAGATTGTTTGGGTTTGTCAGAGGTATTATTGACTTCTAAGAATTTCTTTTCATTTTCAGAACACAAATCATGATATTTACAAAAAAGGCAATAACAGATTTTTTTCAAATTCAATTCAAGTTCTTTGTTAACCCAAATATCTAAAACATTGGTAAATTGATAAAATAAAATTAAAAATCTAGATAAATCAAGCACTTTAAAGTAGTTTTTTTTTATTTTTTTTATTCATGGATAGAAGTCGATAAGCAAACATAAACAGGATCTCAGCTACACCTGACTTGAATCTTTTAATCTTGTATCATCAGAGTTAATAGACCTGCAATAGAAGAACCAAGAAACTTACAGAACTTTTGTTTCAATTGTATTTATACATGAAAATTGTCCATAATGTATGAGTGTGAATGAGTGTTTATTGATGTTCCCCAGAAATGGGTTGCAGCTGTAAGTGCATCCACTGCGTAAATCATGTGCTGGATAAGTTGGCGGTTCATTCCGCTGTGTCCGACCCCGGATTAATAAAGAGATTAGCCAAAAATAATAATCATAAACATATGAGGAGTTTGGTTGCAAAATGCGTTAAATGGCATTTTTTTTGACATTTGGATTTTATTATTGGAAATCACTGTTCAGATGCACCTTAATCTCTGTGTGAATTGCTGCTATTAATAACATTTGAGAATGTACATTTTAGGCCTGCTACAAAATGTATTTTTTCACAAAACGCGATATCTGCCAGAGCAGTTTCTTTACAAAGTGCGATATAACAGTTATAGAACAATCAGGATGCTTTGTGAGCTCAGCATCCCCTGTGAAGAGAGTTGCCGCGGGTAAAGTGCTCCGAGTTTGCTCAGTAATGCCAGTAATGTTGGTCTGTGTCATGCCGAACACTATTAGATGAAGATGTAGCCTTCAACTTCCCAAAAATGTATAAAACGCTACAAAAGTGGACCAAGATAAAATTATCCTGCATCTGTCAGTCTCCGCTGATGTCAAGAAGAATTCCGGGGTTATGGAAATACCGCCTTTTTCCTGCGCTCCTCCCCCATCAAAAGATACCTGTCTGCAAGGTGTTTTTTTTTTTTTTTTTGCTCCGTCCTGCGTGTTTTATTTTAAACACAACTAATTTTCTCTTAAATGAGCACAAACAGTTATTAAAGTAGTCGAATGCTTCATTATAGATCTGTGTATTCTTACATTAACAACTCTGTTATCAAACAAAACACAATGAGAGATTCATTTGCTGCTCTTCACTAAATAACTATAGTAACTTTAATCAATATGCAAAAACAATTAAAAGTGAAATAGAAAAAAATAAATAAATAAAAGTTATGTTATGTTATGCACGTTCTGGCCAAATCTAACTTAGAATTCTGTTGTTATTAATCAGTCTTTGTATATACTATTCCATATATTTATGATGTATTGTTTTTTTTAACCGATTTAAGATGTTTGACAATGTTAAGATTAATGTGTTGCATTTTGGCATGTTTTTTGACTTTAGGAACTATTTATGAACAAAGTTACTTTTAAAAAATATCCTGGATTTGAAAATATTGTGTTCCTGGCCTTCACTGAGCTTAAGTAATAGTTTAATGTATAAAAATTGTGAATGAACTTCACTGTTGATGTCCTAAATAATAATGTCAAATAACACACATTTCTCAAAATGGATATATCTGGTTTTGCAACGAAACTCTACATATATAGATGGATGGATGGATAGATGCTCAATAGTGCTCAACACAACAGCTGCCTGTTTTTCTGTTCATTATAGATCATGGAAATTTAGCTTTTTAGTCAGAAATAGTCAGGTAGAGTTTAACATGCAGCTTAGAGTGGAAACCCTGGGTGTAAATCTAATTGGGTGGGAAGTTTTCTTTGCAGTGTAATTGAGAAAAAAGATCAGAACATCTTAAAAATGTGTTAATGGCATTCAAATATTGGTTTTGTCTGATTATAACAGATTGCTTTAGCAGAGTTTCAGTGACTTTAACGTGTTTTTTGTGTCTTGATATGAACAGGCCTTTAGTCTTTCTGTGTGTTTGTGTCGTACAGTTTCCAGATGAGACTCTTCGTAGTGGCGAGCTCCTCAACATGATCGTGGCTGTCATTGACTCAGCACAGGTTTCAGATATATAACTTTAGCAGTGATTTATATTCAAGATGATTTTTCATTGAAATTTCAAATAACTTTGTCCTCTTGTTTTTGCCTCATAGCTTCAGGAGCTTATGTGTCACGTGATGATGGGGAATCTGGTCATGTTTCGTAAAGACTCAGTCCTCAACATTCTCAGTAAGTTCAGGGATTGCAGGTTAAGGTCAAATTGTGTTATTACACTAGGACTGGGCGATATGAGAAAAAAAAAATCTGTTTAATTTGATGTCAGCAATTATTACTCTAAAATGAAACCGAATTGATATTTTAATGGTAGACTTTTGCTTTTAAGGTAAAGTTTAATGTTCATTTAAATGGCTCTTTCATTGTCAGAACATGACAAACACTACCTTTATATTTTATGATGGTAAGTATGTGAGTAAATTTGAAATCGTTCGGCTGTTTTTTTTTTCATAACAAAATAGTTTGTTTACACTTTACAATAATTAGTTAGTGTTCGATAATGCATTACTAACATGAACAAACAATGAACAATACATTTATTACAGTATTTGCTCATGTTAGTTAACGATAGTTAATGAAAATACAGTTGTTCATTGTTAGTTTGTTAACTTGCGGTGCATTAACTAATGTTAACAAGCATGTATTTGGATGTTAATAATGCATAAGTAAAGATTGAACTATGATTAATGAATGCTGTACCAGTATTGTTCATCATAAGTTCATGTTAGTAAATACAGTAACTAACGAAACCTTATTGTAAAGTGTGACCAAATTTTTCTTACTGAATTAATTTTGTTCTGCATGTTGTAATGGCTAATAAACTAGTTGATTATTATTATTACTTGTTTTTAGTTTGAGCATATGATTCAGATGTAAATCAATGGTAAAACAGAACATCTTCACAATTTTTTAATTCTGATTTAAACATCGTCATTCCTAATGCGGTTCAAATCATCATTATTATGGGTAAAACCATAAAAAAAAACTATGGGGCACTTACTGGTTCTTTGGTAAATCCATGTATCGTCTTTTAACTGGATTGCATGGCTCAGTGTTTGTCAGTGACTTGGAGAACATCACTGCTTTTGATTTGAGATTTGTTTGCATGTACAGAAATCTAAAATCTTTTTGAGTATGATTTGCACAAGTGGATACATAGTCCTTGTGGTGCAAATGAGTGTCAACATTTGGTTCCACTTTGATTCGTAAACATTATATTAAGCAGGAGTTGTATCTGAAATGTAGTGCAATATTTATCTTTTTTTTTTTTTTTTTTTGCCCAGTTCTACTCAAAAGAAAAAAAAATGCTGGGTTCCGCACAATTTCTTCATGTTGTCCTAACATAAATTAACTTATTTATTTTAACAAATTTAAGTGGATTTAACATCAAACAGTTAAGTTGTCCCCGAAATACAGTTTGTGTTTCAGCTCATTTTGAACAACCAGCAAAAATCTTTTTATTGCGTGTTTGTTGCGCCAGAAAATCAAAGAAACAGACAGAATTGAATTTGCATTTCTCTATGGCTTCTCATTTTGCTGTGTTTGGCTGTGTGTTACAGTTCAGTCTCTGGACTGGGAGACGTTTGAGCAGTACAGCACATGGCAGCTTTTCCTGGCACACAGTATCCCTCTGGAGACCATCATCCCCATTTTACAGCACCTCAAATACAAAGGTGAACATTACTCTTCCCTGACACACATGTTCACTCTACGTGTACTCCAACGTCACCAACAGATCCCATAACCCTTTTGTCTCTTCACTCACAGAGCATCCTGAGGCTCTGTCATGTCTGCTGCTGCAGTTGCGCAGAGAAAAGTAAGTCTTTTAAAACAAATGCTTGTTAATCTTGGCTAATGACATACTTGTCATTTTTCTTAGTGATTTACAGTTTTGGTTTATCTGCAAATTCCAGTATTTATGTATTCTTTTCATTAAAAAATATGGATTTGTATAATTTTAAAATACAAAAAAAAAGAAGGATTTGACTTTAACCTAAAAGGCATCACCTAAACATGAGCTATATTGAAAAACAGCCGAACACCCAAGTCATATCTGTACAATGTTTTTATTTAATGTTCATATTATCACAGAATCTGAAAAGTATGAAATATTTGAAGGTCAGTATTTGATACAAGACATTCTGCTAGAAATCATAATCGAGCATAAGGCTTGCAATTTAAACATGCACGCCTTACAGCACAATTTTCTGCAGTATGCTATTTGAACCAATCATAACGCAGTGCGACTAAACGGAGCACAAGAACAGGAGACTGTCAAATAGCCTGCAGTGCTTAAACAGGAATGATGAGTTCAGCAAAATCAACATCTGTGGTTTGTGATTACTTTGGATACAGGAAGGCTGATTTATTGCAGAACCAGGTTATTCACATATCGCATTTAAAAACGTGTGGAAAATGCAAGGTCCATCGCTTCCCTCAACATTGTCAATGCGATTTGTGGTCCTTTGTTGTTGCTAGGCGACCATCAATCATTTTTTCAGAGAATGACAAACTGACAAAACATTGCTGCAGCTCTGAAACAAGTTTTATTTATGGAGGATATTAAAAAGCACTGTGTTTGGGTGCTTTATGTTTGTCTGATGCGCACCTGTATTATGCAAGCGTCGCTCCTCAATGGAAATAAACAAACTTGATACAAACATGATATGTGCACGGCCTATATAAAACAACGTGATATGTGAACGGCCTGTTTCACAGCAGCTGCACAAAGAGGTCTACGATCTATGCATGATCAAATATCAGAAGTAGTTGTGTACTTTTTTTTTTTTTTTTTTTTTTTTTTTACGTTCACAGGTTGTTGTTTTTTGCCAAGCAGACCATTGGAGCTTTACTTGAGTTTGACACACACACACATGCACACAGTAGTCTATTTGTTTTCCCATAGGTCTGTTCTATAGGCAATTTGTTACACCTTTACTAGGTGATTTTATTTTTTTATGAACTTTGTCAATTTAAGACATCTGTTAGAGGTTTTTGATAGATCTAATAGTTTTAATTTGGAAATATGTTTCAGATTCACAATGTAAAATGTCTGTCAAAATTGTTATTAAAATCGAAATCGCAATCTTGTTCAAGAAAATTGCGATATGTTTCTTTTGCCTATATTGCACAGCCCTAATCAAGCACATTGTTAGATCAGGGATTCCTAAAGTCTTAACATGTCTTAAATCTCAAAATTTAAATTTAAGGCCTTAAAAAGTCTTAAATTGACTGAAATATTGTGTTGTAGGTCTTAAATCTTTTTTTAACAGATCTTAATTTTTCTTTGTTCTTGTATTGCTACTCAATCTAGCCAAAACCCATGCACTCACCAACAATAAATCTCAAAACTTTAAACTTTTATTCTAAACAGTAATTTTTACTCTTGCATAATAGTTGAATTGTTTTCCTTGGCAGTAACATTTGTTTAAAAGTTCTCTATGTATTTACTGCGGAGGACATTGACCTAGACCAATTGTTGTGCATAGATTTACATATAGTTTTTTTAAAGTCTTAAATTAAATTATAGTTTTTAAGTCTTAAATTTAACTCTGTGAAACCTGCAGAAACCCTGCAGATAGTCATGTTATGATGTCAGCTGAAGGCTTGGGCAAAATATGATTAGCCACACCCCTTCAACTGTTTTGTTTTATCCTGCGAGTGAAAATTAAGCCTCGCCCGCTACTCAATATTCTGTTTCACTTGAAAATACTATCATCATGCTGTAATAAAAGTCTTCAGCAAATTCTGATTCACACTACTTTGAAGCAGATGCAGAAATGGGTTTTTCCATGGGTGTTAGTTTGTCTATGCTCCAGTTCAATCTCTGGTCCATGTTAATTCTCACTTTATGCACTTTGTATTATAAAATCATTTCAGTATGCTTTGTTTTCAAGTCTAGAACAAAAGTCAGCTGAAGTTATACAAAAAAAGCTGATTGTGATTTCTAGCCAGTCAGCCTGTGCATCTATAATATTTCTTCATTGTGCTTAAGGCCGAGTGAGGAGATGGTGAAGATGGTGTTGAGTCGACCGTATCACCAGGAGGATCAGTTCACCACCAGCATCCTCCGGCACTGGACAGCCAAACACGATGACCTGCTGGGAGAACATATTAAAGCCCTGCTCATTAAGAACAACAACATGCCTCGCAAACGACAGAGGTAATGGCAACCCTTGAGCTAGTTTAACGCCCTCTTGTGACCTCAGAACTGAAATGTGGGTTTTGAAGGCCTCGGGGATGAGGACACAAGGGTTACAGGTTCAAGCTGAAGCACATTGACTGTAGGGTCGGTTATAGGCCTTGAGAAAAATGAAAAACATTTGAATGTTTGCACTATGAAGTTAACCGGTATAATGAAAACACAAAGATCTTGCCAGTAGGTGATATTTTGGTTTTCCACCTACAGATTGTCATGACTAGTAAGTTGTATAGTTTTAAGAAGTATTGTAATAGCGCCCCAGATTTAATCCTTTGATATATTTTACAAATCTATTATTACAGTTCTTTAGTTAAGTAAAATATTCTATTGTTGGACTGAATAATATATTGTTTGAGCATCAGTATCACAATGTGCGTGTCCGCAATAGTCACAATGCAGGACATGCGGTGTTGAGTTGGGTTTATAGTTGATCGTCAATTGAGAATACATGAGATTTGTGGAGTCATTGCAAAGTATAACTATAACAAAGTGAAACTATCATTTGCATGTGTTATAAGTCTTTTCAAGAGAGTTAAAAGCATTCAAGGACAGAAACATACATTTAATTAAGAATACATTTACTGAACTATTATTACAGTGAAGACTATTCAGTGTTATGTTACACTGCTGTAAGTTTTTGTCTAAATACTGTGTATATATAGTTTTTTTCTCTTTTTTTATTTTTTTTTTACCTTTTTCTTTGTTCTGTTGTAATTATTCTTGCTTAGAGTTTGTATACATGATTCACGCCCTTACAAAATCAACCCAATCAATTCAAGCCATCTGGTGAAATGTATTCATATTGCAATATATATCACAGAAAAACAATATATCACAATGTCAGATTTTTCCAATATTGTGCAGCCCTAGTCTATTGTGTGTTCAAACGAGGTATAATGGTGTGCAATGTTGGGAAGTTGTCATATCGAAGGTTATAAAGGTAGAGTCATTTTGACTGATAACCATATGCGAGTTGTGTGTTTTTGTGTAGTTTGAGGAGTTCCAGCAGTAAACTGGCTCAGCTGACCCTGGAACAGATGCTGGAACATCTGGACAGTTTGAGACTCAGTCTCAGCAACACAAAGAATAACTGTGAGTTTCACCTTTAGTCAACACATTTAAAACTTCACCAAATGAGATTTGCTGCCTATTTTACTGCTCAGATTTATTCAAACAGTGATCTGTAAATTGTTCTTGCATCAGTTTTTTCCCAGACACCCATATTGCAGGCCCTACAGCATGTTCAGGCCAGCTGTGATGAGGCCCACAAAATGAGGTATGTTTATACTTGAGACACAGTTATTGCTATATGTACCTACAACAGTATTGAAGTCACACTTAAATATATAAAGAAGTTTTATTTGTGCATCAACTTTTGCTTTTTTCCCTTCTTCCAAAACTCTGGATCTCACTTACCTATTTAAAGTTTTTAAAGTATCCCTGAAAGCTATATTAGACTTGCATATTTGTGAGGTGGATATCTATTTCTGATTGGTTTCATGTTCACAATGTTTATAACATGTTTTATGTTTTTATATAATGTTTTATCCTCTGGATAACTCATTTTTCTGTTATCATTGTATATTGTTTTAGTGTAAAGTGCTTTGAGAATTAAGTTTAAAAGGCACTATTATTATTAACTAAAACAACATAGACAAAAACATCGGGATTTAAGAAATAAATTGATTTGTTAAAATTACTTTCACACATGCAGTGGTTAAATCAACAAGTTATGTAAAACAATGTATGAATACGTGTCCCATTACACTCCTAATTAGATGAGATTAGATTCATCCTTATTGTCATTACACATATACAAGTACTAGGCAACAAAATGCAGTTTAGGCCTAGCCAGCAGTGCAATAGCAGCAAGTGCAGGATACAGGTATAAGTTATAAAAAAAACTATAGTCACTATCAACATTATATACAGGTTGTATTAGCAATGAATAGATTTACAATAGATGAATATATGTACAGGTTGCTAATAATAATCAGAAGTGTGCAAATAGATAAACATAATTACAAATGTATATGTACAGTGTGTACATAATTACAAATGTCTATGTGCAGTGGGTATGTACAGTTCAAATAAGTGAATAAACAGTGCAGTGATTGTAAGGAGTATAAGTGAGAGGAGAGTGGGGGGGTGTATTGGGGGGTAATAATACCAGTCAATGATTTTTTTTTTTCAGGTTTAGTGATCTTTTCTCATTGGCTGAGGAGTATGAGGATTCCTCCAAACCACCCAAATCCCGCCGCAAAGCCCCAGCGTCCTCACCACGATCCCGCAAAGGTGCAGCTCCTCAACCCTGCAATGAAGAGGAGAGCGTGTCCAGCAGTGCTTCGGTAAATCTACACTCATAGCACGTCATCATCAGCCCAGAATTGTGCATTTTGACAGCAAATTTGATAAAGTTTTATATTCAGTCTTTTGCCTTTCAGCTTTCTGCATGCATAGCAGTTTAGTCAAATGAATTTTATAAAATTTAAGCCAACTAAATCAACTAGCTTAGTTTAAGGATAACTTATTAATATTTTAAATGATAATTATATAAATAAGCTTATTGTATACTCCTGTGGAACACGCTTATAAACATGAAGGAATTTAAGGTTTAAAAAACATTAGCCTAAAGAAACACTTCATTAAATGCCTTAATACTAAACCACATGTATATGTATTAATATTATAATATATATAATGTTCATCAGACATTTTTAGCATGTACTAAAATCTAATTCTACTGTACTAAAGATGTTTGTTTGCACACAATGTACAGAAACTGGGTTTTACTGATATTATTTGTACTACCAAATGGAGTATTTTAGATTAAATATTATGAAACAATTATGCCAGAGCCTCACACTTAAGCACTGACATCGAAACCTGTTCATCCACAAACAAACGATTAAAACTGTGTTCATCTGAGACTGATGCCAAGTAGGGATGTCATGGCAAGGAGACTCTTATACTATAAATGTCTGAAATTACCATATCAAAAATGAAAGTAAGAGCATGTTGTGGTAAGATAATTGTATAGGACAGATGTTTTTATTTTAAAAAGTGTATTGCATGCTGTTCAACTTAGTTTATTAATACCACTGTCATATTATAAAAAAAGCTAATCATCTGTGAGTGAAGGTAATGACTGGAATTCACATTTTCAAGGAACATTAGTTGACTAGCTAGCAATGATTTTTCAGATTACAAGGATGGTAACTTGGCTTGTTTCTTAATTGTAAAGTCAAGTTTTACTGTCATTCCGCTACATGTGTGGATATACAGAGAAATGAAATGTCGTGTCTCACAGGACAATGGTGCTAAATATTCATAAATACAAACACAACACTGGACATAATAGCTATTTTGTCCAACAAAGAGCTATAAGAGCTATTACTATACACATAAGACAGGCTATACAAGTAATTTTACATGAGACTGCTAACATATGGCGTTTTTATGCTTTAGAAGAGCCAAAAACGCGCATACAGCAACTTTAAGGAGACTTTTTTTGATTCCCCTCAGGAGGAAGAAGACTCCAAACCCAAAGCTTCGAAGAGGAAAAGGAAAGGCTCAGCAGTCGGATCTGACAGCGACTGAGATGAAAAACCCTCGACTTCACGCCAACCACACCCAACATAACCACGCCCCCTCTGCGATTGTGACGTCACTGGAGACTACCTGCCAATCATCTGCTCCAGCCACTCAGAGGCAGCCCGCCCAAAACACTCTCCTGGCTGCAGGGGCGGGACTCTACTCTTCTCTGGACTCGATGCACTGGAGCCTGGAAGACTGGGCTCTGCTTTCTCTAACCACTCGACCCCTTTGGCTGTTTCAGGCCTGAGAGCTAGGTGAAGTGTCAGGAAGGGCGCTGTGGAGAAAATCAAGATCCATGCTGGCACAGACTGACATGCAAACAAGACAGACTGCCTTAAAGAAGAGGTTTACTCAATGCTCCTCGACGGCCCACCCACAAAAATGAATGGCAAGGTGCTTCAAAGAGTGATTACCCACTAACTAATGAACCCAGACTGTAACATGAAGTACAGGGATCTTAAACCGATTCAAGATTTTACTGCATTTAGAGGTTCGTTTTGGAATACTGGAAAGCAGATTAAGGGTCTTCAGGTTCAAGCCTTTTATCTTTTCATGCTGAACAGACCTTCATAAATCCCGTGCCCATCATAAATAAAGATTGATGCTCTGTCCTGTTTGGATGATGTGGCTCTTCAGAGTGGATCCCGAGACTTTACGGCGGGTCTGCCGGTTTTTATCTCCTGTTTGAAACGCACAGAGACGCGAAAAGCAGGAGAGTACAAACAGAGGACTCGGCTTGATGGACTTTTTAAAGAATTCTTTCTACTGACTTATTTTCATAAAAACAGATTGTAACTATGTTAAAGGACTATGATATTAATAAAAAAGGGCGGAAATGTTTGGTTTTCTTACCAAAATGCCACGTTTGAAGTCTTGTGTTCATGTAGGGATGAGATGAAAAGTGGAAGACTAAAGATTTTGTATATGCACAATACCTGACTAATCTGATGCAGTATATAAAAGAGCAGTACACTATCAGAAAGAAAAGTACAATAGCTGTCACTTGGGCAGAGGCTCTTCAAAATTGTACATGGTTTTACCTACTGAGTCTGTGTCCGAGGTGGGCAAACTCAGTCCCGCACAGTTTAGATCCAACTCTAATCAAACACACCTGCTTATAGATTTCTAATGATCTTGAAGACGCTGATTAGCATGTTCAGGTGTGTTTGACTAGTGTTGGAGCTAAACTATGCAGGACACCGGCCCTCCAGGACCGAGATTGCCCACCCCTGGCCTTTCACACATGTCAAATCCATTTCCTAGAGGGCCGCAACTATACACAGTTTAGCTTTAACCCTGTGTTTTAGCTTTGAATACACCTGATCAAACTTTAGGCTTGTTTGAAACCCACAGGTAAAGCTGCAGTCACACCATTCATACGCACGTGAATGCGTCAAACCGGAAACGCAAGGTAATGCGTCAAGTTTCACAGGTTGCTGCGGTGCAAAGTTAAAGCTTGGTGAACTCTGACCTGCGAAATCGCATCACATGACTGCGTGAGACCAATCGAGGATCAAAACATGACATCTCTGGACAGAAATTTAAAACATGGAGCAATCACTCGCTTTTTTAATGTCTAGTCACCTTGTTTAATCCTGCCTCTTTTCGCTGTGCTGTACGACCGAATTACGCACACACAAACTCTTGTGTGACCGCAGCTTAAGTGTGTTGAAGCAGGGTTGGAACTAGACTGTGCAGAGCTGTGGTCCTCCAGAAACTGGATTTGACACATGTGCTCTATATTAATACCTAAAGTGTACACATTAGAATCTAATAAGGTTAAAGTGTTCTTTTTAAGCTACTGTGCGTCTTAAGTAATAGTTTTGTGAGAGCATAGTATAAACAGTAGTCAACATTTGAAGTCAATCATAAAGCTTTTTAAAAATCATCCTAGAGCAAAAGAATGGGTGTTGTTCAATAGTTTTAGGACTACCTTAATGAAAGGTTTTGATCCTCTTCAAATGTTGACTACTGTGTATGGCAAAATGCAATGTCCAGCCCCTTTGGTTTTCCAAAACTTGTTGGATAAACTTGAAACATTTGCTACTTTCCTAACAGAAATAAATCTGAAGGGCACTTTAGAGTAAGAGCTAAATTGTAGGCCTTTTAAAGGAATGGTTCACCTAAAGTTTTACATTTATTTACCATTTATTTACCCTTTAGTGCTTTAAAACTTTTAAGTTATTTTTTTTTCTGTTGAACACAAGAGATTTTGAAGAATCTTAGCCAGTAACCACTGACTTCCTTTAGTAGGGTCAAGAAATACTATGAAAGTCAATGGCTGTTTTCCAACTTTCTTTTCAAAATAGTTTTGTGTTCAACCGAGAGAAAAAAAAAAAGGAGTAAACTTCATGAAACAATTTTTTCTTACCTCTGGAAGGTAAATCCCTTGGAAGGGATTGAGGCAATAGCGTCTAGTCCTGCTGTGAGAACACAAATCCTGTCTCTCAACATACAACACAATTGAAGTCTAATGAGTTTAAAAACCTTTAGATCTAGGACCCGTGGCACTCAAGGAACAGCTTTAGACAACAGAACAGAAAGCTGCTTTTACCCAAAGGTCTTTCTTTGTTCATTTTTGATCCAGCCGCCTTTGCAGTCTTTACACAAGTTAAAATGCTAAATATTACCTTGAATTTAAAGAGACACATCACAGCAACAAGACATATGCATTTTCCTCACCATTAATTGGTTCTAAACTTTGAGCTCCTTCCTTTTGTTAAACATGAAAGATATTTTAAAGAAAGCTGATCTCATAATCAATAGTATTGCTTTTTGTCCTACTATGAAAGTCAATGGTTTCAGGTTTCCTCAAAATGCCTTGTTCAACCAAATAAATCAAACTGGTTTGGAACAAGCAAAGAGAGAGTAAATGTCAAAATTCATTATTGGGTGAATTAACTAAATGCAAGAAATGCAGTGTCAACACCTTAGACATTATCATTTTATAGTCCCGTTTATTGAATAAGAGAAGTTGTGCTTCCATTACCTTTCAAAAAAAAAAAAAATGCACAAAGTAAAAGTGCAAATGTTAAAAAAAAAAAAAAAAAAAAATGGACATTTTAATTTAAAAAGAACAAAAACATATTATTCATACTTAAAAACTCAAAATAAGGATGATCTGTTCATCCGGGATTTCTGAATACACATGCTAGAACCTCACTGAAAACAATCTCATGTGGCTGCTACAAAGTGTGCTTGGATAACATGCCTAGATCTCCTTTAAATCGAAAACCGAAGGCTGCTGTGATAGCAAAGATATACACAAACTTAATATCCATTAATTTTGAAATGACTCCCTGCAGATTTGTTGGACTCCCATTATGTTGGTTGTTTTAAATGCCATCATTTCACAGCTGTTTAACTGCACAACTCTAATGTAAAGGCTACTGCAAATACATGGTTTTGAAAACTCTTGATAGAGACTGATAATTTAGTAGGTTTTAAAAGCAAGAGTTAAGGTTAATGCAAGCCAATGTTTAGCATTTCACTTGGAGAAATAAAAATAAACGATTGTAATTAAAATGCTTTTATTTTTTAAATATACATTTTAAAAAAAATTATTTTCTGTCAAAACAAGCACATTGCAAAAGGCTGTAACAATTACAACTCCTCCTAAACCTTAAGTTTTAGATGAGGACTCTTTCCTTTGGGAGTAAGGTTCTTCAGGACAGTCAATGGTTTGTTCAGAAGCCGCTCCAGGCCTTCTCTTTTGGACCTCCGAGGAGAACAGCAGTCATCTGTGCCATCTTGCATCTTTTTAGCTGAACGGTTTTTCTTGCTTGCAGAATTCAATGTCAAGCTTGATGCTGGTGAAACCAAAGAATCCACCAGCCCTTTCTTCTCCACAGATCGCCCCTGCTTGTGAAACAAAGATTCCCTCCTGTTGACTTGAGGACTAGCAGCTAAGGTCCGAAAGCCATAAGGTGTGGTGACCTTCCCAACATGTTCCAGAGACATGGCTGCACACGTGGAAGGGTCTGAGAGATCCTCTGGGGTAGATTTCTGCGAACGTTTCAGCTTCATCTTAGGAGTGAAACTAAATTTGGCTGAAATGTAGGGAGATTTGGTTGAGCGAGGTCTTGGAGACTGTTCTTCTGGGCTTTCTGGAGAAATCAGTGCACGGGTATCCTCCTCTTTTCCTTTCTGAAGACCCAGACGAGGAGACAGTGATAACCTTGGAGGAATGATAAATGTTGGGATTCTTCCAGGGGTTAGTGGTAGGTTTAGCCTGGAGAAGTTTTTGGGTGTTATGATGTCCTGGTGAGTGGCTGCATCTTCTTCATAAGCAAACATTTTTATTTTTTAAGATGTTAAGGATGAAAGCAACTGCAGCAGAATCCTCTGACTTTCAGGTTAACCAAAAGATGAACTACTGGAAGTTTATTCTGTTTGTCAGAGGTCTTGTTTAAAGGTCTTAATGAGCAACAGGTGAACATAATTAGTGGCTAAGAGCACATTTCAATCAAGCCATCTTTGCTGACTAAAGTCTAGTGCTTTTTAACATTTAACATGGTGCTCATTTTGGCCATTATTTTTCAAAGCAAAATAACAAACATAAGTTGTTAGTCTATTTGTATCAGCAAAAGAGGGTCATTAACTTGCAATTATACATTTCTACACTCAGAAAAGTCAACCTTTCTTAGACCCTAAAGGGTCCATATTAATACCTCACTAGAACAAACAGTAATAAAGTAATCCTTTCCTTTCATTTATTCATTATTTTCTTTTTGGCTCAGTCCCTTGATTTATTTGGGGTCACCACAGCGGAATGAACCGCCAACTTGTCCAGCATATGTTTTATGCAGCAGATGCCCTTCCCGCTGCAATCCATCACTGGGAAACATCCATACACACTTATTCACACACATACACTACAGACAATATAGCTTACCCAATTCACCTATAATTTACCACATGTTTTTGGACTTGTGGGGGAAACCGGAGCACCCGGAGGAAACCCACGCGAACACGGAAAGTGATCCTATTCAAGTTTCTACATAGTAGCTAGGTATCAATGACCCTTTAAATAAGCTACAGACATTGTGTAAGGGTACAGTAACAGCTGCCGTTTCTAAGTGTATTTGAGATTTTTATCAAAGTTGTTTAATATTTTGACACTGTTTAAGACTATTATTAACATTGAAATGACTAAATCTTCAATTGAATTCCAACTTTGTTAAATTGTGAGCCAATCGTTTGCACACAAGAAAAGCATGAATATTAGGCCTGCATCACTAATTATTTTAGTAACCACCCAGCTTTGCTCAAAGATTGTGCAGGCTATGTTACATACACTCATTCATTTCCTTTTCATTTTCTTTTTCGACTTAGCCCCTTTATTAATTAGGGGTCGCCACCGCGGAATGAACTGCCAACTTATCCAGCATGTGTTTTTAAGCAGTGAATGCCCTTCCAGCCACAACCCAACACTTGGAAACGCTGTCACATATTAACTGGTAAAAATGCTTCAATGCACAGTTGCTTCTGGGGTTGTTGTTTTTGCTCATAGAAAATGTCGTTGATTAGATAATGTTAGCTATAATGAGTTAGAAACCACCCATTCATGGATCTGAAAGTTTATTTTACTTCATAACGATTACTTTTTATTTTTCTTATTTTTTAGTTATTCACTTACACAACCAAACAGAAATGTTAGGCTGTAGTTGATATCACTATTTGCTAAATCATTACGTTAGATTTGCAAGTAACCTACAATTTTCTCACTTTTTAAGGTTGGCATATTCACAGCACATACAAATTTTTCGTATTTTTAACGCTTATTTCGTCTTATTTATATCAAGTTTAAATGGCTTTTTGTGGAAAAAACTTAAAAGTTATAGTTTACCAGCTGAGGGACTTTTATTTGCACATTTTCTAACTCGATTCCACTACACGGAAGTGACGCGCTTTTGTTGTGTATCTCGTCACCGCAGCACTTTTGTACCGTGTGTTGGCGGGTGTGTATAAAATATTAAAATGATTAATTAATGTCTACCTCAGAGTGCGAATAAACATGACAACCGGGACGTTCTGCTGATATGACAGAAATTATGAAGGTAACGTTAACGCTACTGTAACAGACATAACTAATGTTAACGTTGCTGCTTCAGTGTAAAAAGCTGCTGTCGGTTAAAAGCCAAACTTGCATGGTAATTAAATGCGTTAAATGCAGGAAAAATAAATACAGGTTTCTTTCTGACGAAAAGGGGTTGATAAATAAACATAACTGAAGACGTATAGGACGTATGAAGTGTTCGGGTGTACATGAGTATAATGGTTCACTCTTTATACATCATACCTTCCCCTAAAAGGTTTAAATATGGAAGCCTGAGATGGACCAAACTCGCAAACGGAGACTGAATAACAGAAAACCTGGGCTTTCTCAGTGTAAAGTAGCGAGAGCAGAAGAACCCGAGGACATTTCTGAGAGCAGAGATGTTAACGTTACAGAGCCTGCAGGATCAAACTTCAGCTCCATCAGAGCCTCCAGCCCTCAGTCTGACAGCACCAGTAAGATCTGTACTTTGGGTAATACGTGAGATATTACAATATAACATGTGTCTTTCTTCATAATCTGAGACATTTGTGGGAATGCTGTTAGGTCAAGAGCAACATGCTGCATGTACACAAACATCAGAAGATGATGCTGAGAACAACTTGATCATCACATTTGGTGAGTCAGTGTACTGTCCTCATAGTGATATTGTAATCATTGTTATACTGACCAGGCGTGTGCTTCCAGCAAAACCGTAGCAAGCCTTAGTCGATTTTGGAAACAGTGGGTGACAAATGCAGCCCTGGTCAATACACACTGCAAAAATTATTTTCTTTAAAATTTAATCTTGCATTGCCTTGAAGCAAGATTAGTTTGCTTACGCTGTTGGTTGATTAATTTGCTTATTTTAAGGAAAAACTGACTTAATCTTGACATTTTATTTCTTAAAACAAAACAAAGTTTTTTTTAAATATATTTTGACTAGAAACAATAAAACTAAAACTCTTGAGTAAGAAAGATAGATGTATTTTGCAGTGCATGTTTGATATTTGGCATTAGGATTATTATGTTCATTCTGCTTTGATGACCCCTGTTGATTAACAGGACTAAGCCAAAGGAAAATAAATAAATGAATGAATGTACTAGAACAAAGAAAGAAAACAACCTAAGAGTATATTCTAGTGTAAAATGTTTAAGTGATGTGAAATGTATGCTTAGGGAATACATTGATGACATGAATTTAATATTTGAGCCACAAATTAATTCTCAGTTAGTTAATGACTGCACTGGAGTTTTGGGAGACACAATTTGAAAAGGCCTCATCATATTTACTCATCCCATTGTTTTCCAATGTTTCTTTCTTTCTTTGAGGAAAACGTGCTGTATTTTTCTCTGTATAGTGGACTTCTATGGTTACTCAGTGGTTTGAACCTCCAATTTGCAAGTTCAGTGCAGCTTCAAATGGGTTTATTAAAATATTTTTTTGTTTAGTCTCCATTTTAGAGGTCACAACAGTGAATAAACCATCAACTATTCCAGCATATGTTTTTATGTAGCGGATGGCCTTCCAGCTGCACCCCAGTACTGGGAAACACTTAAACACTCTCACATTCACACACGCACACACACTCATACACTATGGCCAATTTAGTTTAATCAAATCACCAGCTCTGCATGTCTTTGGACTATGGGCGTAACCGGAGCAGCCAGAGGAAACCCACGCAAAATATTGTTTTATTAAATGTACTTATATATTCATTTTTGATATTTAAATAAAAAAATTTATTTATACTTTAATTAATAGGTCACACAAATTCTATCATAATTTAATCACCATTGTCACAAACCTGTTGGACTTTCTTTTTTTTTGTTGTTGTTGTTGTTGATCTCAAAAGTAGCTATCTTGAAAAATGTTGTAAACTGCTAATCCTTGACTTTCATCGTATTTATTTTTCTACCATGGAAGTCACTAGCTTTGTTTCCATCCAAAAGTGCGGATGAACTGTATGCACAAAACTGGATTATCGCATAAAAAAACATGCAAATTAAGCAGCGTTTCCATTCCATTCACTTCCTGATTAACTGGCGCCAAATATCGACTGTAAAAACTGAATTTGCTGCAGTAAGAGAAGCCGCGTCAATCTTTTATTTTTTTCATCTAATAAAGGACTTGCACCTCAGAAGGCAATCTTGACACGCAGTGAATGTGCGGTGGCAATTGAAGGGGTCAGATGCAGAGCACAGACTCTCTTGATTCTGGAGGTCATTTATAATAGAATAACACTAATAGTTAAACGATGAGGTGTTTTTAAATGACCTAAACAACATTTCAGATGTTTTACAGGGTGCTCAGCCTGCTGGTTTGTCCATTTACACACATTTTCATCATTACATGATCTCTTATAACAAAGTCACATGACCTTTTTTAATGCACATACTGAAATTTGTGCGGTAAAAGTGTTTCCATCATAGTTTATGCGTTTCTTTTTTTACCGGATAAAAAGTTTATCCTACTCAGTTATGTGCATACATATTTTATGCACATTTTCAAAATTTATGTGCATCATGATGTTTCCATCAACCGTTCTTTTATGCGCGTATGCAAAATGCGCATAAAAATAAGTGGATGGAAACATAAATAAATAGAATAAATAGTGAATATGTTTTTCTTTTGGGATAAATTATTTATTTTTGGGGTAATCTATGTCTTTAATTGTATTATTTCATTAAAATTAATTAGTAGAGTTACATAAAATCTAAAGCCCTCTCTCTGCTATTCTAATAAAGATAAAACAATATCAGTCTAGCTAGAAATGTGTAGAAAAAGCAGCTGTGTTTCTCTCTCTCTCAGATAAGGAACAAGCTGGAACCCGTGGGATGGGGCGAAGGAAAGGCTTGAGAAGGAAAAAAGACGCCATCAATGAAGTAGAAGCTCAGCAGAATGAAGTGGAAGATGAAATCCAGCCGGAGGTGGAGATTGACCGAGAGCTGGACCGAGAACTGGAGAATAAATCCAGACAACATAACTTAACTTCTGCAAATGTTCGAAGCATTATTCATGTGAGTGTGACCTGAAAATGTTGGAAACACCAGTCATCATAATGATGTGTTTGACTCCGTATTCAACATGTAGCTCAACATCTTCACTGTCACTCTGCAGGAAGTGATTACCAATGAGCACGTCGTGGCAATGATGAAAGCTGCTATCAGTGAAACTGAACCCATTCCTGTGTTTGTGAGTATCTCTAATCATCATCTGCTCGGCTAGAAAGAGATTGAAAGCTGTTTAAACTCTTCTCTCTAAAAAGTCTAAAAACTCTTCGTCTGTCTGTTAGGAACCCAAGATGACTCGCTCTAAACTGAAAGAGGTTGTGGAAAAAGGAGTTGTAAGTTGCTTTGATTGTACAAGAGCCATGTGCAGTACACTATTTATCACATATTTATCATTGTTTTAACTTTTAAACCTCATTATGCATCTGGTTTGATCTATTTTTATAATAGAAAAAAATGTAATTGTATTTTTGTCAAATGATCAATTGTCAAAACTTATGTATATATGTATGTGTATGTATGTATATACATATATACATGGGTATGTATATATATATATATATATACATATATATATATGGCTGATTCCAGCGTTATGGACGTGACATTTGCAGAAAAAAAATTAAATGTATATACTCGGAGAATGTATATGTTAACAGAATATTGAAATATCTGTTTATATTTTTATTACCCCTTAACCATGGAGTTTAGGTATCAAAAAATATCAGTCTATGCAGGCGTTTTATATTTAAAATGACGGCAAAATGAATGCGTTACGGACGTGACAAAAAAAAGACATGAGTTTTGTGAGTTGACATACTTGGTTAAAATTCTGTGAATAAAAATGCAGAAGCCAAAAATATTTATAACAGTCAAAAGGATAAGGGTTGGCTCTGCATGGGACATTTATAATTCATTTTATTTAGTTTTTCATTTTTGCATTAATGAGGGAAAACTATCGTTACGGACGTGACTTGTCTTCGTTACGGACGTGACTGCTCTGAAATTGACAGTTGACACATTATGAAAATCAGATAAATGCTTTCAAAACTTGACAAAAGACCTATTTGTGGATATCTGTTGGGTGTGTAAACCAATAAACTTTAACCTCTGAGACATCTGAATGGTAAGGTTGCACAATTAATCAAACTTTAATAGATATCACCTTGTTATATTTAATTAGTATTATGGCATGTGTGTTGTTAAAGGTTAACGCACGTTCGAATGTTCAAAACTCAATTCGTAAACAGTGGTGCATGCTAACATGGTGCTTTTATCCTCTGAATAATATAGAATTGATAATAAACATAATCAGCTATAATAGGCCTATGTTTATCGGGCTCCTTTCCAGACAAACTTGAATTGAACCATTGCCCGACTGTTAGTGCGCAAGACCGCGTCTACGTGGAGAATATTCAAAATCTAGTTGTGTCACAGTTATGGCAATATTATATTTGACAAAGTTTATTTTAGTTTATTCTAGTTAATGTGTTAGTCGATTGAATAAATAGCTTAATTTGTCCACTCGCGCTTGCTTTCTTTTTCTCGTCGGCAGTCACTTCAGGACAGGTTGAAAAAATTTAAACAGAGGAACAGGATGAGAGAGAAAACTTTATTATGAAAGGTTTTGTGAAAAATAGCCATTAATTGCAGGCATGTACGATGGATGACTATAATGTTTATATTTTTAGGCTATAGTTTATAACCGATTGTGTAAAATATTGAATGACCTTACAGCTGCAGGTGCTATCGATTTACTAACAAATTAAATGCTCCTATAATATAGTTAAAGCTTAGATCAATATCAAGATTTTATTCTTATTTTGCCGCCTGTAAAATAATTTTAATAAGCACTCAAGCACATTTGCCGGGTGCTTGAAATCTTTGAAAATGTTTTCATTTTAATGTAGGCTATAGCCTATTTTCCAGCTTTGAAAGTGCTTAGATTTTGGATAAAGGGCTTGGAAAATTAATTGTGTCGCTATGATAATTTATCTTTATAAATAGTTATTAATTAATAAAATAAAAAAACATATTTATGCTTTGCATGAAATGAAAACTCCGCTGTGGCCTGTGCAAGTGCCTGCAGCCTGACCCACGGCGTGCGCATTTTGAGCAATGGGAAAAGACCAAATGCATGGAGGTTATTGATTTTGCGCCCTGCATGCGCGCCTCGCGTTTTGCCATTGCCCGCTTTGTGAGCTCCAGAGGAAAAGCATGTTACCTCAGTGGCGTCTTTCATTCTTCAATCAAATGAAAGATGAGGCGGGGTTTCCTTTGAGGTGACAAAGTGTGTTGTCAAGATACGGCGAACTTTTTAATAACGTAGTAGAGACTTGTGGTCGCTCTTTTAAGTCATCCAAAGTTGTATGACTTTACAAATCTTGAATTTCATAATATTATTTTAAAAATTAAATTATGACAACATTGACAGCAACATTAGCGCACAATAGACCAGCTGATTCAGTTGTTACCAAAAGTGACATACCAAAGAGCACCGTGCTCCTTTTTTTCTTGTCAATTTAAAATGCATTGCGGAGCGCCTCACGTCTCTGGAATGAAAAAGCGCGTTCGTTGTGATCGGCCTCTATGAGCAACACATATTTGTTAACTCGCAGAACAGTAACACGTGCAAACACGTGCTTACAGATGTATTTTGCCAAAGAAGCTAAATGAAAGTAGGATATTCTGGCCACAGTTTGACACAGGAGTTGACACAGGAGTTGACGAACCAGCGCTGATGCTGGTCGTCTGTGCAGCCTGGAGCCGCGTCATAAACTCAACTAGGTATATTGATGATTTAGTGCAGACTAACCAACAAACCAATTTTTTTCCATTGGAAAATAACAGTTATTATTAGTTCTTATATACATTTTTAAATAGCCTACATAGCCTAATCTACAAATCAAACAAAGCCAAATATTTTAGGATAACTTTCATTTTACAGCTTATAAAACATGTATGCAAATTAAAACAGTATCACATGTAAATAACAAAATTGTTATATCCTTAGCCTATATTTAACAAAAAGTATAGGTTCAAAGCCTTATGGTTCATTGTCATTATGTTTCACTATACTCAGCGCGCCCGCGCACATGAACCGCAAGTAAGACAGAGGAAATAGGCTAATAAATCATAATTAAGACATAATCTTTAAACTAATGACCTCTATTAAAAATGTTGACAGGTTTTGTAATATTATAACAGCGGAGCATTAATTGAATGCATTTTTTCCGTAAAGCAATCTATTTGATCTAGCCTAATATTTTTTTATTGACGGAAGAAAAAAAAACACGATTGGACAAACAGTCTATGCCGATTCTTAAAAAGCATTCAGTCAATGTTTTCGTTTTGTAATCTTAATTTGTCATTTAAGTAAAAAGGTTTAGAGCAGGATTTATTTTATTATTTTTGTTAGTTTATTCAGTTATTCTGTGCTGCTAAAAAAACACTGCAGGTGCGTGAAGATGCTCCTTCTGTATGCTGTTTGCATGTTAAAATAACCTAAATCAGTATTTTAAAATGCAATATTTAATGTGTCAGACAAAATAGGCACGTCAATTTTTTTTTATTAAATAATATTTTGATATTAATCTGTTAACGGTTAATATCGCTTAACGAGCGGTTGTTGGTTGGCAACATGAATCGAAATCAGCATTCCTAGTTTGGCATAAATTGTATCTTAACTATTTGATCTATTATTTGACGGTCAGTTACCCTATCTACAAAAGAAACAAGAAGTGCTTCAACACAAGGTGCTGCATCGCCAAAACACCAAGATTATGCGCCAAGATTATGGCATGTAAAATGTTGTTCTCTTTATTAAACATTTATTTTTTAAATGTTACTAAAATGGTTTATAGCTAACTGAAATGTTCAGTTCTTGATATAACATATGGATGTTATGTAATGTAAGTCAGTAATTGTAATGCAGCATCATAATGAACAAATATGCGCTAGTCATTGGCTTATATTAATAAGGAGTTCAAAAATGGTCACGTCCGTAACGCAAAATTGTAGTTGTTTAAAGCAAAGACCTGAGATGAGTTGGCGATCATAATTAGTATGGACATATTTTGGCTTTGTATACAAAGTTTCATTTTATTTGTTATAATATTTATTCCACAATATAAACTTTTTTATTAAATCGTTACGGACGTGACATGTGACCGAAGCTGCCTGATGTCTTAAATATGTAGCTCATAAATCAAAAGGGCAGTAATGTTATGAAAAAGTAAGGGTAATTATTTATACTACAGACTCCAATCCTTCTGCAGAATGATTACTGTTAACATAAAGCATGGAAAAGGTGCGTCTTTAATCCCTTTTTCTAAAGCACGAAATGTGGTTGGATTATAATGAAATTTACCATTGGCACAATCCTCATATTTCATGGATAAACAAACCAATTTCCTTAAAAATTCAACAAGAGCACATCATTACAATAAAATATAGACCTTAATGAGCAAATTTAAATAGGTTTTGTTATTTTGGTCAAAAGTTTATTTTTTCATGATAAGGTTGACATTTTCATGGAATTGACCATATATATATATATATATATATATATATATATATATATATATATATATATATATATATATATATATGTATATACAAACATATGATACAAAAATAAAATATATATATTACAAAACATATATATACACAAAACTGTATATATATGTATATATACATATATATACATATATATATATACATATATATATATATATATATATATATATATATATATATATATATATATGTATATACAAACATATGATACAAAAATAAAATATATATATTACAAAACTATAGCATCTTAGTACTGGTGTGTTACCTGTGCAAGTTGAAACTTCCGTTTTCTCAATTATAAATTAATTTAAAAAATACTAAATGCAGTGTTTTTTTGCAATTTGTTGGTTTTTTCAGACAAGAGCAATCCTAATTTTCACATTTTGCATTTTGTGCCATTTTTAAATAGCAAATCCTGAACTGAACATATATGTATACTTCTCCATTTATTTACTTCCAGCAAATCCATTTGTGCCATTTTGTGGACTCATGGGTGTGCCAGTCTAGAAAGAAGGTGTGTTAATTGTTGGCGCAATGTTGGAACTGAATTTGACCTCGCTGTTGACCAACTGAATGCAGGTCTAAATTCCAGTACAGAACGCATTAGTTGTGCGTCTATGCATCCAAACACTTACACATTGCTTAATACACACACAAAAAATCAAAGGATTAAATTGTTACAAAAAATATTATTTTCTACATAAATATAAAAACCACTGCCTTCATGCTTTCTGTATCTTGGATGGCACTTTTTTTAGTTTATTCATGACCGTTTGCTTTTGTATAATGTTGTTATTATTATTTATTATATGCATATTTATATTTGTTTTAATAAAAACAAGTTTAGCGTTAGATTTGTCCGACTGTTAGGTTTAGGACCAAATAGGGGCACAAAAATAGAAAGTGTGTTTGGATATTTTTTTTGACCACACTTTGTTATTATTGTTCATTTATTTGTTTGCTGGAAATTAGAACTGAATTTTGAAACAATTCTTTGCACTTAACAAACAAAATTTAATATGTAGATTAGTAGATGTCTTCAATGTAGTGCGTACAACAACATTTCCTTATCTACAAAAGTAAAGGAGTAAAGTAAAGAGGAAGTAAAGAGGCCAAATGGAGAAGGCTCATTCTTTCTCCTCGCGCTTCAGATGGTCTGTTTAACTGTTTTCTCAGTAGTGAAGCGTTTAGTTTTTCCACTTATGAAATCCGCCATGTAAAAAGCAAATACATCATGGCGCGATGCAACTGACTCTTAAAGGGAATGGGAGATGAGATGTTATGCTCAAACACACTTAACTTATTAAGAGAATAAGCACAACCCTGTTAGACCATGTGCTTTCACGCAAATCAGAATTTTCCATCTCTAAAATAGAAAAAGAAGTGGATTCGGACATGCCCTTAATAGTTTTGCACCATGCGCTTTAGACTTTGTGCCTAGATCGTTAAAATAAAGCTGTTTGTGTCTTTCTTTTTTTTCATTCTTTTAAAACTTGTTTTAAAACTATAATTTAGTCTATTTTAAATAATTTTTATTCTTTATTGTTATTATTTTTTATAGATATATTTCATATCTTTTTAATTTTTGTTTATGTAAAGCAATTTGAATTACTACTGTATATGAAATGTGCTATATAAATAAACCTGCCTTACATTACGTATAACGTAGAAAACTTTTTAATAATGTAAATGTTTAGGTTATGGCTGTTATTTACTTGTATGCATATTTTTAAATCTTCAGGTCCAAATGGATTTAGTATGTTGAAATAATACCGTTTGATTGCATTAAGAGGGTTGTCTCCCTGTAAAATGCTTTAGCAATTAATAAACGCAATGGAGTATTTTTGTTTGCTTTTATAGGTCATTCCCACTTGGAATATTTCACCAATTAAGAAGCCAACAGAAGCAAAGGTGATCAGCAGAGTACATTTGCAAGAAAACATGCATGAGACTGGGAGCAGGCTGTGAATTAAAGGTAAATAAATAATGGTGTGTGCACTTACAGAAGGGGCCCCAGTTTGTGGATATTCCATTAGAAGAGGAGGACTCTTCTGATGAAGAGTATCGGCCTGATGAAGAGGAGGAGGATGAGACAGCTGAGGAGGTTGGAGAGAATAACTTTTCTTTTATTTGATACTTTCTGCTCTCTGGATTTATAGAGTTTGTTATGTGTGTGTGCTTTATAGACTCTTCTGGAAAGTGACTTGGAAAACTCCTCATCTTCTCCACGGGTGAGTCGAGTACAAAGATCACACTCTGAATCTGAGGATGGAGCCAGTAGATCCAGACTGGTAAGACCTTTGCAGATGGAAATGCTATTGCTAGAAAGTACTGTTGATGTCCATTATCATTCATAGGTTTTGTGTCTGAAATATTTATGAAAAATATCTGTGTAATTAAAGTCTGTTATATTGTAAAATAATGCGACACATTCAAAAACAACTGTTTTCTGTTTTAATATATTTCAGTGTATTGCAGTGATGGCAAATCAGAATTTTCAGCTACTGTTACTCTAGTTTTAATGCCGTGTCTTTTCACAATTAATGTTAATATGTTGATTTAAAGCTTAAATGTTTATGTTGTTTTAATCAGTGAAACAAATGCATTGCTTATTATTAATGAGATGAGAAGAAATAAAAAACATATTATCACTGTAAAAATATATATTTTCTAAATTTCTTTTATAAAATTGGCTGTTCCATTTATTGATTATGATTTGCTGAGCCAGATTTCCAGTCATTATAAAATATAATCATATAAATATAATAATTATGTATAATAAAAACAATCAAACAAGAAAAGCACACGTGATCAAACTGCACTATTTTTCTCTTTATTCATTTTTTTCCTGTTTTTTTCTCTCTCGTCATTACTAAAGAAATGTTAGAACTACTTATTACCATCAAGAAATTATAAAATGTTTTTCTGTGTATTTTCTAAAACGTTGACTGGCATAAAAAAGTAACCATCTAACAAAAAGCTGCTGAAGCAGTACTGTAGTAAAAGCCATATTTTATCAATATTTACAGAACCTTTGCCGATCCAGACACCTGACAGTGGCTGCCACACCAATGGGGCCCCCGCCGCCACCGGACACCTCCAGGGCTCCACCAGAGTGCAGTTTCTTAGAGAAACTCCATGCTGTGGATGAAGAGCTGGCCTTTGGAACTGACTGCATGGACTCATATCAGGTACAGCTCATTAAAGTTCATTAATATGATAGCTAAACTAAAGAATGATCAATAGAACCCATAATTCTTTGCACATTAAGTCACACAGATATCATTACAAACACATTATCAAACCATTGTTCTTTTTGTATTGTATTGTAATTTTGTTTTTCTTGCTATTCCGCAATCTTGAATTTTATCATTTTCCTGAACATTGATCTTAAAAATCGATCAAAAAAGTGATAGTCGGGATGTGGTCAAGTATGTAAAACCCCGTACCCTGCATCTTTTCTATTGTGCACTCACACAGCAGAGAACATACATTTAGAGCAGTGGGAAGCCGTTGGCGGTACCTTGTTCAAGGAACTCACCTCTGCTGTAGTATTAAGTGTAAGAAAAAATGAGGACGACGTGGAAATCTCAATGATAATATTTATTCAGCAGTTTTTTCACACGGTAGTACCTTTGGTTCACCGGAGTAAGAATGAACCCCGAGCATGCTTAAACCTTTTATACTGTTTTAGATGTTGCCTTAAACTTGCCTTTAAATGTAAATGAAGTAGCTCCTTGGCTGCTGACCCAGCTGTTCTCTCCATCTCCCTATGTTAATGCAGTTTCAACACCATTAATGAATTGGTTCTCTGTCCAACTCACCCATCCCCATTCTACAATTGTCAACATTTGGGTTGAGATGTAGTCACCTAAAACAACGCAGAGACAAGAAACTGTTGACTTCTATTTTCTCTCATAACTCAGCCCTTTTGGGAAATGAGCATCAACACACCATTTAGGGTGGAAGTTGGGTTGAGGCAGACTCATTTCAAGGATGGTGAGAGAGCTGGTTATTGTGATTTGAACCTGCAACCCTCACACAATCTTGACATGAAGCCATGGAATTAAAGTAGTTTAATTAAATTTAGAGCAATATACTGTGTTAGCATTGATGTATTATTACTAAACTCAAGATTTTGAGGTTGTTGTGTTTTAAAATATTATTCCTAATTTTAAAGGTCCCTTTTTTATTATTGTCCTTACTTCTAAGTTAAGTCTTGATAGATTGCAGGAGTTTTGCAAAGCACATTGATACTAGGTATGCTATAATTGGCCAAGCTTTCTCTCCCGTTTTGATTTTTTTTTTAAATATATCATAGACTTTTGTTGTTATTTTAATCAAATTAGATCCAGATAATGTTTTGTCCATGCCAGCAAAACAAACTACACTTGGGGTTGTATCTCTGCATCTTAAGTTTAAATATATTTACACCAAACCATGTCATTTCTTTGCATATAGTCTATACAGTTGAAGTCAGAATTATTAGCCCCCTCTTTATTTTTTCCCCTGTTTTCTGTTTAGCGGAGACATTATTTTTTTCATCACATTTCTAAACATAATAGTTTTAATAACTCATCTCTTAATAACTCAACTCATAACTGATTTGTTTTATCTTTGCCATGATGACAGTAAATATTATTTTACTAGATATTTTTCAAGACACTTATATACAGCTTAAAGTGACATTTAAAGGCTGAACAAGGTTAATTAGGTTGACTAGGCAGGTTAGGGTAATTAGACAAGTTATTGTATAACAATGGGTTGTTCTGTAGACTTACGATACAAAATTAGCCTAAAGGGGATAATAAATTTATCCTTAAAATGGTGTTTAAAACATTAAAAAACTGCATTTATTTTAGTCTAAATAAAACAAATAAGACTTCCACAGAATAAAAAATATTATCAGACATGCTTTGTAAATTTCCTTGCTCTGTTAAACATCATTTGGGAAATATTTAAAAAAAGAGAAAAAAAATCAAAGAGGGGCTAATAATTCTGACTTCAACTGTATGTCACCACCTATTGATCAAGAATGATAAATTATTAAATCAAATTACTTGTATTTATGATTTATTTATACCACACTTAACTCTTCATTCGGCATCTTTTTAACTTCATTACTGCTATATAAATTATTTTCAACATATTTGTAGGATTCTGCTTCAGAATAACTTGAATAAAAGAATCATTTATTTAAAACGTCATCCAAGCTATACTGTCTCAACATTCTTGCTAAAAATGTATCATTGTTTTTAAACCTAATCTTATTGTCTCAAAATTACTGGTACCATTCTATGTAACATAAACAAACGAAGTATCTTTATTGTCAGTCCTTAATATATCATGTAGTAGATGTGATAAACTATTACTCAGTTTGTAAATCTCTTTTTGGCATTAGAGTCTCGGTGGTGCAAGTGGAGAAGAGAGTTTGATTTCCTTCCGCACGCGATCAAAGCGTCCACTGAGAGACGTCCCTCTGGGTCGCCTGGAGGCGGAGCTACGGGCTCCTGACATCACTCCTGACATGTATGAGTTTGGCTCCGCCCCTGAGGACAGAGAATGGACACAGTGGCTGCAGGGCCTTATGATCTCAGATATGGACAATGATGGTAGGTATGGACAGACCAAAATACTGAACGTACATGTGCTCAAATGTGCTCAAAAACGATCTTATTCGCTTGTCAGAGGAGGGTGATGATGAAGACGACCCCGAGTACAATTTTCTGGCTGACATTGATGAGCCTGATGTGGAGGACTACAGGAATGACAAGGCAGTGCGCATCACCAGTGAGTTCATTAAAGAGAATTAAAAAGGCCGGTCATCTTGATAGTTTTGATATTAATCTCCTTCTTTTCTTTGTTATTCAGAAAAGGAAGTCAATGACTTGATGGAGGAACTCTTTGATGCGGTAAGATTTTTTTTATTATTATTTATTTATAATTTTATTCATAGAGTTGTTAAAACAATCTAGTTAATAATGATTTCTGAAATATGAAATAAATCGACTTAATTTGAGGGATCCAGGCTTAAAAAAATGCATTTTAAAGCAGAATGTCACAAGATGGGACAATTTAGATGAATTAAAAAGTAGTAAATGCTTTGATTTACTTGTTTTTTTTTCTTTGTTTTTATATATAATATAATATAATATAATATAATATGTTTAAAGAAAGACCTTTGACTGTTCTTGTACTTGATAATAGAGAATGGAAATCTATGTCATGGCGAGTTGTGTTTAGTCATGTTTGTAGACGCACAAAGGAGTGTATGATATACACTAATGCAAATTACCAAAGAAAAAATATCGTTTTTTTCCATCAAATTTTTCTTTTATTTTGTATTATTCGGACACAGAAAAGCATGCCGTAGATGATCAGCATATAGCAGTGTGCATAGTTATACATGTAATAACTAGGCCCACACGGAATCTGCGCGTGCAGAATTTTGCAGATTTTCTGCAGAATTCCACAGATTTTTAGCCCATCATTAATTCTGTTTATTTACTTGAGCAAATGTGTTTAAATCTATATTTATTCAATTTTTAAATGAATTACAGTACTATTATTATGTGATAAATAAATGTATTATTATTATTGACTAATGTGAAAATGATCATCTGATTTATGTACAATGCAGTTTGTACAGTAATATTTTCTCTGTCTTTTAGTGGATGAGAGACTTGCTTTGTTTACTAAATAAAGTGAATCTACTTGGATTTGCATTTTAAACATTAAATAAAAGTTAAAACGACATTATTTTTTATTACATATATTAAGGTTTTAGTTATGATGCTACCAAAATAATTCAGCAGAAATCCGCAGATTTTTACCAAAATTCTCTGCAGAAATAGCAAAAAAACGTCCGCAGATTCCGTTTGGCCCAAGTAATACCCAATATACAGGTTGTTGAATAATAATATTAATAATAATGCCAACAACAACAATAGTGACAATAAAAAGGAAAAAACTAAAGAATAAATAACAAAGACATACTAAAACAAATAAAAATAATAACAAAAAATAATAATATACGTATACACATACACATACAAATACATAAAACAAATTTCCAAACCAAAAAGACAATTATCAAATCTTTATTTAAGGTTAAGAAATTTTCAAATTAAGCCAGTTAAAAATAAATTAATAAAAGAATTGTAATACACAAATAGAAATAGGTATTCAAAACTATGCTAAAAGAGGTCTACGACAATGAAGAAAAGTTATTAAAAGCCCAAACAGGGAACCTTAAACAATTACTATACAGAAAAAAACTAATTAAAAAATAATAAAAAGGGAAAAATAAAGAAGATTGTTTTATAGTAATATCTTTTGAAGTACATTTTACAAACACTCAGAATAAGATGGATTTATATGTGTCTGCGAAGTTGAAATTATATAAAGAATAATGTCTCCAACAGTGAATTGAAACTAGAGAAGCCTAGCACATACACAGAGAGATCGAATCCTAAGCCAAATTAAATCAAATTATTAAAAAGCTTATCTGCAAGTAACAGGGTATCAACAAGCTGCCACAGGAAAACTTTTCCATACAGTATATAACTTTCTTCTTTATTTGCAGTATGAGCACTTACAGTTTATTCAGGGTGTCTGCAGAGTCTTAAAAGTTATTACAAAAATTAATAAATCAATTTAGAGAAATGTAAGGCCCTTAAAAAGTATTAAAAGGTCTTAAATGCTATTTTACAAGGTATTCAATTCTGAATCGGTGTGCTAAAATTAACCTGAATTTAATCTTTGAATATTGGGATGCTGTGTAGTTTAATAGAGTTTTAGATTAGGATTCATTTTTTGCAATCAGTATTTAACAATGAATACTGCAAGTTAAAATGTTGACAATGTTACTGGTTGAAACCTAAAGTGGTGATGAGTTGTTAAAATGTATGCAAAGTCTTAAAAAAGGTCTTAAAAGGCATTGAATTTCAGTCTCTGACTCCTGTATATACTCTGTTATTACTGACTGACTAGTGTATATTTGATTCAATACATCAATAGAAATCAGTAAGATCCAGGTTCCCTTGTCTTAAATACCCAGAATGCTTTTCACTGTAACTACACATTCCCTTTCTCTATAGCCATTTTCTCTTCGTTCAGTCTTCACAGAAAATCTCTCCACAATATCGAGCACTAGGAATCTTTGACATGACATGACATGAATGTTAACAGTAAAAAGAGGCCTTTTTTATCCTTATGCACATAATTCTTATTTGTTTTAAATGTAACACAATTACTGCTCCGTTATTATGGTTATCTTAAATAATTGTGATTTAGATCAAATTGACACAGTCTTATGATTAATTCATTTCAAAAAGTGACAAACCTAGTCGAAAGGGCCTACTTACATTACACATGTATGTTTCTTTCTCAATGCTGAACCTGATCTCCATCACCTATAGTTTCAGGATGAATTAGGAGGTCAAGACGACGAAGGACATGAAGAAGAGGAGGAAAAAGAGGAAGAGGAAAGTCCCCTGCAGGAGCCGCCTGGCATTCTGGAGAACATTCAGTATGTTCATCCTAACATTATTTTCTGCATGATCAACTTATGTTATTGGAGTGAATTTACAGGTGAGATGTTTTCTGTGTTTAGATATGAGGACCCATTAGCTGATGTGTTGAAGCAGCGTTATCGGACCGTGCGTGAGCAGCTGGCAGCTGTGAGGAAACGGAAAGCTCTGCTGGAGAGTAAAGGAGTGTCTGTACCTCCAGCCTGCCCTCAGCGGTCCTCCAGCCCCATAACATCCATGACCCTGAATGCAGCTCAGAGACTACAGCTACAGCAGCAGATCCAGCAGGTCTGGAAAGAGTCGAGCTTTCATTTAGGCAATTTAGTGATTAACAATTTTATTAATTCAGAGTAGAATACAGAATACAACTCTGTAAAGAATAAGCATTTTACCTTATTAAAATCTCAACCCAAACTAATCCCTAACTAAGACTTTAAGGTCCCGGCTTTGCTATCATTAAATACTCCATCTTCATATAATGAAGAGAAAAGTAAAATTAAAATACAATAAAAAATGCATAGGTAAGTTCAGTTAATAACATATCACATTTACACTGTCACAATCAGTATAATTCTCACACATTTATTACTGTTCCATTTCCTAACAGGTTAAGTACTTGGACCATTTTTATACTATAGGTTTAGCTTGTCCATTTGCTTATAAAACATTTTTTTTTTTAAATGTGGCCGCTAACGTAAGTTCTGCTGCCCATTCTTAAAGGGAAGGGGTATCTTCTGATTTCCAGCTTTTAAGAATTATCTGTCTGCCAATCAGTAAACTGGTTTGGACCCAGGATTTGATCTTTTTATCTTTTATTTTGTTGTCTGTCCAACCACTTAGTATAAACAGTCCAGGACATAGTGAAATATGGAAGTCTAAAACCAAGCAAATGTGTTCATGAACTCTTTTCCAGAAATCCTGAATTTTTGTACAAGACCAAAGAGCATGAACTAAAACAATAAAATAAAAAATAAATAAATATCATACAGTGAGCATTTGCTAACACAGGAAGCTGTGTAATAGAACCAAATGTTATACAGAGTAAATGTCTTTTATTAAGGTCTTTCAATTTAAAGTGCAATTAACAAATTCATTTTTTGAAAATAAGCTAATTTAGGTTGAATTTTTGTTTTTTACTGTAGACATACAATAAAAAATTAATTAAACGGCTCGGTTGAGTGTCTGATAGAAAAAAAACTGCTTGTGGGAAAAAAACTCACAAAAACTTGCTTTTATACTTGCATTCTGTCAGTAGAAAGGCCTATAGAGTTAGAGATTCCATAGAGAACAAAAAAAAACTAATAAATTTATAAACATGCAAGTTTCAAAACTTGAATTTGTAAGTTAAGTTAGCCTTTGTGCTTTTAGACATTTAGTACAGCAATGTCTGACATTTGTCTGACAAAAAAAAATGTAATATAAACGTTGAATAAATTGCCAGGGATACAAATAATTTCATACTTGACATATATATTTATTTATTTTATTAATTAATAATAAAAAACACGTCACTGTATACAACAGTAGTTAAAAATTTACATAAAATATTATTTAGATTTTTTGCCGTTATCTGGTTTTCTAACAATGTTTATGTTTAAAAAAAAAAAAGAAAAAAAACTGTGCCTTTTTCACAATATTTTTTTAGTTTACATATTATTTTTAGGTCAAAACGACCTGACCAAAAGGTGACAGATAAAGCATCAGTGATCAAAATTGTAATTGAAATCATTATTTTCATTAATTTGCTTTTCCTCTCTTTTGTAGGCTGTGTAACACGAGTTCATTCAAAAGTGTTTGTGCCTTACACTGAGTGCCCTGCAGAAATAATATAGACTCTGGAGAAATAGTCTTAACATATTCCCATTCCCATCAAGTGGTCACAAGATTTGAATGTGTAATACCTGCTGGAAACAGTAATCCAAATCGCCTGAAAATATGTGTGATTGCCAGATAAAAACCGGACCTTAGAAGACATTATTGTAAAACATATAATTGATGTTTTTTTTCAATGGCTGTTCTGTATATCCTTCAGCATGTGCAGCTCCTCACGCAGGTGAACATGTTGAGCAGTACAGTCAAGGGTCTGGAAACCGAGGCTTCAACAAGCAGACAGTTTTTGGTGAGACATGCACCCTATCTACAAAAGACAAGCTAGAATGTATGTAGATATAGGTTAATATGATTTAAAATGTTCTCTGTTTTTCATCATCCTCTCCTAGTTGGAGCTGCAGATGTTTGGTCAGCGTGGAGAACACAACTGCGGACGTGCAGAGCATGGCTTCTTCACCAGCATCTTCAATGCCTGCAACCTACAGGGTGCTGTTTCTCTGCTGGAGGAACTAGATCAGTCACTCAAAGGAGATCCTGCAGTCTTGAGTCCATGTTTACCTGGTAATTGTATACTCTTGGATGTTCCCATCAGTGTATGAAAGCCTGAAGTTAAAGTGTTGCTTATACTGCATGTATTTTTGCAGTCGTCGGAAGGGGCAATGAAATTATAACTATTATTGCCTCAAAAATTAAACAAATGCAAGGTTCATACACTATGCAAATTTGGGAATTTCCCCATTCAGAATAGTATTGAAAAGCTTAAATAATTAAAAATAAATACAGAAATATCAAAAAGTAAATGTGTTATTACAGATCATACTTTGTGATGTTCATTTTTGTTATAAAAGTTGCAAGAATAAAACATCAGATTGTATGATGAAACAGGGCTCGAAATTGCGACCATTTTGGTCGCAAATGCGCCCGAAATTTTATCTATGCGACCTTAAAATTTATTTGGGAGCATTTCTGCGAGTGCTTAAAATTGTTATGTGCGACCAGTTTTTACTGTAAAATTATCACCACATGCACGGATTCGGGAGACATTCACGCAGAATGCATCTCTGCACTTGCAACGCGAAACGCAGCGCTCGGGAATGGTTTAAAACAGTTGTCATGTCAACTTGCTGCAGTAAACAAATCCAAGTCCGTTATGCGTGCCCCGCCTTCACGCTCTTCTTATTGGCCCACTGCTCTAGCACTGAACGCGAATGATTGTTTAATATCAGCTGTCAATCACTCAGTCATCGCTTCTGGCTTGGGATGACAGAGAGAGAGCTGCTACCGCGAAAAATTGTAAAGCGCTGAAGAGGAGAATGAAGATAACACTGACAGATTTTGTTTTAGAAACCATGGCATCTAAAGTTATAAATACTGAAACATCTTAGTAGTGATCATGTGCTAAATGTTAATCCACTATCTACACTTTTCCAAGAGTAACGTTAGAAGACTTCCATTGGCTTCAAGTCCGCTATAAAAAGTCTGTGGGATGGTGTTTAGGTAACTGTTTGCCACATCTAGCACGAGAGCTTCTGTTTAATCCTTCATATAATCGCCAGATGCTGTCTGCCATGCAAGGGGCAGCTATATGTCAAATTGAACACCACGTACACCATCGCGAACGGGCTTGCATTGAGTAAACTAATAACGCTACTCATAAAAATAAACCGGTATTGCTATTAACATGTATGCATATAATAAGCTACAATATGTGTCAAAAGCATTAGTGCAATATCAGACAGCACTTGTGAGAACAGCACAGTTATACCGTTAACAGATTCATTTAAGTGTGTGCAGGGCCGGTGAGCGCTCCTTGTATCTTTTGCTCACTCAGTTCTGTTATAAAAATCTATTTTCTTGCAATAACGGGATTTCGTTGAGACATATTTTCCTCACGCTTGCATTTATATATATATATATATATATATATATATATATATATATATATATATATATATATATATATTTTTTTTTTTTATATATATATATTTTTTTTTGCTTGTTAGTTTGATTAGTGTTGATTTCAAATACAATAAATATGTTTGTATAAAACTTGTAGTAACGGTGCTCATAATTGGTGGGTGCGCCTAAATTTTGGCTGATGCGCCTAAATTTTTAAAGTTAGGAGCACCGGTGCTACCAAGCAGAAAGGTTAATTTCGAGCCCTGTGAAAGAAACAATACCACTGACTAAAAAGAAACCTTGTCACAGAATGTTACGTTTACCCCAGAAAGCAATTAATTTCCATTAAACTCATTAGATAAAAGTAGTCTTTGTTTATAAACCTGTCATGAATATGTATTTTTATTTCATATTGTAGTAAGGCTTTATTCACCTGCTTTTGTGTTGTGACAATGAAGAGAAGTTTAAAGGGCTAGTTAAACCAAAAAGAAATATTCTGTCATCATGTACTTAACCTCCTCTTGAGTCTCTTTTGGATTTTCTAAAGAATGTTGGAAACTGGTAGCCATTTACTTACATTGTTTTTTTGTTTTTTTGCTTTAAATATCAGGGGTTACAGGTTTCCAATGTTCTACCAGGTGGCTTCTTTTTTGTTAAACAAAAAAAAAAGAAAAAAGTAGGGGTGTATTGGATCGGTTCGGAACACACGTGACACACGGATTTATCAATGTTTTTTTTTTTTACTTTACTAAATTTGTAACTATTACAGAGAGATCGCCTCTTGCATTGTTCAAATCACATGTGTGAAAGCATTTAGGCTTTCCTGTAAAATATAATGATTGCGGAAGAAGTTGTGGTAGGTTATTCGGAATGTGGTGGGTTTCTAAATGTGTTTTCTGTCACTACTTGTTTACCCTGCATTATTGCATTCAGTGTAAGCTGCATGATTAATCATTAAAAGATCTGGATCTCAATGGCCACGCAACATAAATTATAAATGATGATAATTTGCATATGTTTATTAATCCTTCGAATCGCTGCATTCAAATCTGTGTTTGAAAAACGCAAAAATCAAGAGTTTCAGTCTTTAGTTTACAAACAGTCAAATAACACAGAAGTACTTTGATAACAGTTTATAGTTTAGATTTAACCACTGATGTTTATGGTAAAGAATAGAAAAACTGTTATATGCATTTAACTTGACGCTCAAAAATTTAAGTTGTGAGCAACAATTACATTATTTAACATATAGGTGGCAACAACCAGCCATCAGAAATAATTCTTCAACTTATATACATCTAGCAATGAAACATGGAGTTTTATAAATGAATAACTAAATAATTTATTGAAAATGAGACTATAATTTGTACACCCCATATTTATTTTTAATGTTAGATTTATAAATTAAATATTATTAGCAACACTACTAGTAACAGTGCATTTTTCGTAATACTAAATATTTAAAAAAATAATAATAATAATTTTCAGCTGATTATTTATTCATTTTTATTTTGAATAAAATTACAGGTTCTGTTTGTTAAAACCAAAAGTTTCTTGCAGTGCAGTTTTTGTAATAAATAGAAAGCAAATTACATTTGTCTCCTTCTCTTTTTGAAAAATGCTCCTATCTGTGACTAAAAAAACATATCATGGGCCCTATCATACACCCGGCGCAGTGTGGCGCAAGGCGTGACGCAGTAGTCTTTTGGTAGTTTAAGCTTGGCGCAAGAGTCGTTTTGAGGCGCTGTTTAAATAGCAAATGTATTAGTGCTCATTTTTGCGCCCATAGGCATTCTGGTCTAAAAAGGAAGCCGTTCGGAGGCGGACCGCTGGCGCGTTGCTATTTTGAGAAACTATAATAGATTTTTCATTAGACCAAAACTAACCCGGTCTAAACTCCGGCGCAGAGTTGCGCCTCGCTTACGCACTGCTTAATACGCACAAGAGAGCAATAGGCGAATATCTTTACATATGAAAAAATGTAAATATTAAGGATATATATAGGATATAATAAGAATAGATATAGAATATAAATATAAAGGATTAAAATATTACAAAACATTATTTTCTAGCCTATATAAATATGAAAAACCACTGCTTTTATGTCTTCTTCATCTCGGGAGGCTTTTTCAGCTCATTCATAACAATTTGATTTTGTATTATGTTATTATTATTAGCAGTATTATTTATTATATCCATATTTATATTTGTTTTATTAAAAACAAGCTTAGATTTGCCCACCTGTCAGGTTTTAGACCATATGGGGTAAAGCATGTGTTTTAGGATATAACTCAGGATATAACTGTGTTTTAGGATATAACTCATATAAATGTGTTTTAGAGCACATTTTGCTATTATTATTCATTTATTCGTTTGATGGAAATTAGAACTGAATTTAGAAATAGTTTTGAAACGAATGTTTGCGCTTAACAAACAAAAGTAATTATTTATAGACTAATTGATGTCTGTGCGTAAAGATTTCCCTATCCAAGAGCGAAGTCATTTATCTCTCATTCTCACGCAGTAGATGCTCTGTTTAACAGTTTTCTGTTAAAAAACTGTTAACTGTTAACTGTTTGCTTGTGAACTGCTCATTTTTTCCACTTAGACTTACTTTGCGTCCTGTAAATAGCGAATGTGCTCTTGGCGCTACACAGCTGACTCTTAAAGGGAATGGGAGATGAGACTCTAATTGGTTTATTCTTAAAACACACCTATAACTCATTAAGAAAATAAACTCAACCCTTTTAGACCATGCGCCGAAGCGCAAGGCAGATTTCCCGTCCTTAAGTTAGCAAAAACGCATCCTAACACGCCCTGAAAGCGTTTGCGCCCTGCGCTTTGCGCATGGACCGTCAAAATAGAGCCCAATGTCATCCAAAATGTGAGATTTGTGATCCATTACACCACTAGAAAAAAGCTTTGGAACCTTTTGTGAATAAGTGATTAGAAAATTGGCTTTTAAAATGGCTTCACCATTTCCCTCGAGACCAAAAATATGCATTTAAACTTGAAATACATACTGATTTTATATTTAGTGTGGTAATTATCAATCAGTATTAAAAACTATAACTCAATCATCCAACACTATGAAACGGTGACTGGGACTTTCACAAAAAAGTGTATTGTATTTTCCGATTGTACTGTAATCTGTCTGGTCTTTTTGTTCTTGTAGGATGTCAGTTTCCTGCTTCACTGGCCTGGTTGATGGCAACTCGCTCTGTGTTTCTTTACCCAGAGCTACTTCCTACAATCCAGCTGCGTCCGTCTAAATTCAAAGGGCCGTTCACCTCAGCAGAAGACTGGTACTAGACTTATGGTTCAACCTCGACCATTATACATTCTTAGAAGACACCAACACTTAAATGTTTATTGTGTTTCTCTCGCTCTTCAGTCTTGTTGTTCTAGGTCATAAGCACTTAAGAGGTACCCTACACCCCCTGCAGATGACTTGTCGTTATTTGCTTGCTACAAGGAGTTTTATCAGTGTAAAATCACACATTCGTGATGCATGTCAGAAGCCTTTTCCTAGTGTCATCAAGGTGAGTCAATGAATACAATTTATGGCTAGCATTATCCTTAGGGAATGATGGCATTCTTTAGAGAATAAGGTAAACTTAGTGCTGCAGCACACATGCAAATGTGATATTGATTCTATACAACAGTTCAGTAAACGATTAATTATAGTTCTATAATTTTGAGACATTATTGTCTGTCATTATTGTCAATGAAAATATAAAGCAACAGCAGTACTGTGTTTCTGATCAACCCACAGCAGTGATTCCTATCTGATGGAATCCATGTTTTGAACAAAAAGAGTAAACCAATGATTCAATTACTCATTGATTGTGGCATTTATTTAATTTCTTAATGAATAAAATAAAATGAATAAGTGACTCATTGACTCACTCATTCGAAATGTATTGCCATCTATTAGCAGTTTGTTATTTAGAGTATTTTTCACCTTCTTATCAATTAAGACATGTATGATTAATTGTAATTTAAACAATACATATAATTAATAAGCTTAAAAATTTGAATCTTTTGACAGTTTCAGTCTCAAAAAAAAATATTATAAACTGATTATGATTCATTAAAGGGATGTTTAGATACTTTAATCTTACCATGCCTTAAGCTAGTGCTTCCTCTTGTCTGGATGGCTGACATGATGAAGTACTTGAAATACTTTTCACATTATAGTAACTAAACTTTTAAACTCTGCCACAGTATAATAGTAATTTACCTTTGCTTGACATTGCAACCTTTATCACTGTACTATTGTTTCAATTTGTACCTCAAAATCTGTGATAAACACAACATACTGTTAAATAATTTCTCCTACATTTTTCAGACGTACTTCATGGCAGGAAAATGCCCCTCCATGCCCTTGGCCAGTAAGAGGGTCAGTCCCTGTGACCAACGCCCCCCAGTAGAAAGAGAACAGAGTCTCATGCCTGATTGGCTCTCAGTAATAACTCTTCTAATTTTATTATAGGTTTTTCATTTAACCCACTGGGTCTCCTCTGTCTTTTTTTGTCAGAATTGTGTGAAACTGTGCCTATTTGAATCTTGCTTTTTTCTCATGTATACATTGCAAAAACAAAGTCACAAAGTGGGCATAAAAAAAACTTTAAAAATCTGTCAAAACTGACCGACCATAGGAAATGAATGAGAAATCTTAAAAAATAAAAATAATTCTTACAATTTTTACACAGACACACACTTATCCACACATATAAAGCTGCATCCCCAATACAGAGCAAAGTTTTGAAAATATGAAAAATCAAATAACTTGTGACAGTCTAAAACATAAAGACTGAAATAAAACACACAAACAAATCTCTAAACTTAAAAGAAAAAGTTAATTATGTCGAAAAACCTCTTGGAATTCACAAGCTGTTTTACAGGCATCTAGTTGGTCATTACACCATGACATTAGACGGGTTTTTCTTTTTTTACCACATGGTGCTAATCTGTCTCTAATTATTTTAATTAGAAATACGGCACTAATAAACAATTCTAATAATACAACATTTTAAAATCCAATTGTTTTTAATTGTGAAAATTTTAATATGAATAACTGTATTTTTTAACAAATCTTCTCAAAATGCATAATTGAAAAGAAAAAATATTATTAAACAAAAAATGTGGAATATTTTCCTGAAAATTATGTTGCGTCTTCTTTCACTTTTGACCAAAATGGGTTACAAGTGTGATTCTGATTTCTGGAGACCCAGAGGGTTAACTATAATAGCATACAATTTTTTTAGAATCTCTAACATGTATCTATTCTCTACTCTAGAAAAACCTTAAGTGCATTTATAAGCATGTAAGAACATATAACCAGGCATCTGGAAACCCCCAGACCACCGAAGCCACTGATCCTGCAGGTCCAGGACCACACTTTTGCTTTCCTCCAGGCATGCGTTACCCTCTCAGTCTCCCTGAAGACCTTGCTCAGACCCTTGAAGCTTCAGCTCTGAGTGCCTTCAAAAAGAAAAAAGACAAAACTGATAAATCTGCTAAGCCTTTAAAACCTCCCCCATCTGCTGAAAAGCTGGAGTTGGTTCTTAACCAGTTACCAGCCATTTTACCAAAAACCCTGTCGCTTTCCAGACCTCAACCAAATCCATGCTTGCCTGGAAATAGAGCTATCACTGGCCCATTCATACTGTCCAGAGTTCCTCCAGTGGGATCGAAACAAGCTAGAGCGATTGCCACTTCACCAAATATTTCAACCACTTTTAAACCAAGCTCTTCAACGTCTGCTCCTGTAAAAAATGCTGTAGAAACACCAATGGGCATCTCTTGCTCTGCAGCCCAGAGGGACATAATCATCACCTTACCTGCTGCTGTGACACCAGAGCTCAAGTCTTATCCTTCTGGGCATATAACTGTGAATCAAACACAAATAGTCACCTCTAATGTTGTTGAACCAGCCGTCCCAAGAGCTTCAAACCTCATCATTAGTTTTCAGCCGCCTCAAGTCGCCAACACCTTTATATGTCCCACTCCCATCATAAACACAAATGTCCAGATGCCTCAAAATCACATTAGTCAGCGCTGTGGCACTCTGCCTAAACTTCTACCAAAGGTCTCTGGTGGTCTAGCGCAAGTCTGTCCAAAACCTGTAAATCGATTTGTTCTTCTCCCTTCAGGAAATGTGTTTGCAAACAGCAGTTTTGGCCATCAGAGAGCTGGTCAAGAACAAACCTTAAAACAGTCATCAGCTCTGAAATGCAAACATGTGAAACTCATGAGGCAACAGACATCGCAAGACAGTTTGCACAGCGCTGATCGACTAAAAGGAGATCAATCACAGATGTCCTTCATTCAGGAGACTCCTAATGATGGCTTTGAAGAAACGGCAGAAGCAGAGTTAAATGATGATGATGATGATGATGATGGAGGAATAGTTGAGAATGAGGAGGAAGAACGTGGTAAGATCGACTCCATAGAGATGTCTCTCACACTTTCTGAATCCTCTGGGAGCCCGATGCCTAGTATAGATGGGGAAGATGCTGAGATGGAGATGGAGAAACCAGAGGAACAGAAAGAAAAAGAGCAGGAAGGCTGTAACAGGCTGTTTGGGGATGAGGAAACAGGTGGAGCTGATAATGTTTCCGGTGTCCGGTTGGTACCAGAACTCCAGGTAAGATTATATGCGTAATTACTGTACTTTTAACCCTTTATTAGGTGAAGAACCATACTTGGGACCTACATAGACATTGATTACAGTATATATTTTTTGGACTAAGTTCAAAAGCCTTGTAAAAACACCCAGCAACTCTCCTGTTTTTTTTTTTTTTTTTTTTTTGAGCATGGTATTAAGGGTTAATACTGAATACCAAAGTATATGAGCAATATCACATGAGTAGCGTTGCGGTATGGTTGTATATCAGCACTGGTGGGTAGGCGTGTGTGCCTTAGTGTTTCACCAGTGACAATATACAGTCATATTGAACTGCTATCAGTGTAATATTACGTTTATACAACAGTTCACTGGCAGAATTGTGTATATAAAAAAGAAAATCAAACACGTCTAAAAACCCATTTGTATGAGGAACTACTTTCTTCCGCCACAGCAGAAACCATTACGAATTCACAAACGTCACTTTAGAGTTAGTAGTTGAATGATTCTCTAGTGTGATATCTAAAGTAATGACAAAACAGGTGATTTTGCTGACATTTAAAGATTATAAGGCTGAACGACATGAAATGTCATCAGTTTACAGAGATTGCCCAGTATTTCTCTGTTACGATCAGGATATCACAATAATTAACCCCCAAAAAAGCCAAAGCAGCACAAATACTACCAGATTACTGTTTTGTTTGCGATAAGAATAAACGCTAAACGCATGCAGGCATTTCTTCTTTCTTTCTTTTTACTGAACTAGTCTGCACTAACAAAAACTTAATAAACAGTTGTTAATAAACAGTTGTTAATAAACAGTTGTAGTTAAATAAATGAATGGGGCACAACTGTGCAACAGAACTTCAATAAGCTTGGAAGAAGCAAAGCTTAATAGAATAAATTACGTGATTGTTTTCAGCAACAGGCGTCAGCCACTGTTTAAAATCGTCTTTCTCCAACCAGGAGTATGCAAACTTGCTTTATCCCATTTGCTGTCTTATTTGCTCTATGGTTTCGCTACATGTGGAGAGAATCAAATCATTTTCCCGATTTTGTCGCAAATCATGTGACATCAACCAGACCCCCACCCCCCAGCCAATTGTATTAACATATTCTTTATTATTATTATACCTGATCAGTGATTAAAAAAAATGTAAAGTCACATTTTGTTTATTTTTGTTTTTATAGATAATCCTAATTTACATGAAAATATGTACTAAAAATGGGCCCTTTTATACAAAATAATGTGTTTGTTTGGTTATACTTTTGTTGTAAAATGTGAACAGTTCTCAGAAGATTTTACCATTTTATGAATGTGGAGTCCTCATTTATGCATTGTTGTGTTTACGATATGTTTCCATTTAATAAATTTGATTAACCTTGTCATTGTAAACCACCAGGAAACCATGGAGAAATTCTTACATCTGGCTACAAAGACAGTATCTGAAAAGGAAGGACGTTCAAATATTAAATCAAAGCATCAACCTTCAGGTCAGTTCAGTCATTATGAATTCTGTAGCTGAAAAACGTTTGTAGCAGTTAAGCAGGCACATATACAAAACTGTTTATTAATAAGCAGTGAGCATATACATCTAAACTAAATAATGTGACATTCACAGGTTCCTACTGGACTCAGACTGAAAGAAAGACAGTCCTTCACAATGATGCATCTGACCACGATCCCTACAGGGATGCTAAAGATATTGCCTTTGCCCAAGCATACCTGGAGAAGGCAAGAAGTTTAATAATATAATATTCATATCTGTATTTCAATATTAATGTTCACTTTATTCAGAACTTTCTCTTCGTCTAGGTGTATGAGGTGCTGCATCAGGTGCCAGGCAAGGTGGATGAGTTTTTGTGCATTCTGTCTGATTTCGTGAAAAATCCAGAAAGTCACACGTCACTCCAGCTGCTGATGAGACTCAAGCCTATTCTGGAGGACTGGCCTGAACTGCTTCAGGATTTTGCTGCCTTTCTGCATCCAGATCAAGCCCGAGAGTGCGGCCTGGTAGATGAAAATTACCAATACTTTAACATGCATGACCAATTATAATTATGGGACAAAAAAGCTTTTCAAAGCTAAAAAAACATTTGAACCAATGGGGTAAGCACACACAGACTTTATTTTTCAGTCAGCCAGCTCAAGAGCTTCCAGTCAACTGTCATGCCATTATAAAATCACCACATTTAGATCTGATTTTTTTAAAACTCAATGATCTTCATTCCCTGACTGAGAAATATAAAGAGGGTATCAGACCAGACAAGAAGCGCTGAATTAAATTACATTGTTCTGTGCCATGTCTGGAAATTATAATAATAATAATATGGAAATGTTATTTTACCACTGTATTTTCAATAGAGTTATGTACTAGCCTGCTGCTGCTGATGGTACTTGCATTTAAATGATCTTTCATCTCGTTGAGCAACTAAATGATTGATTATAACTAAGTATATTTTAATTATATTACAACAAAGATGCTGTAAAAAGAACCTTATGTAATTGGAAATGGTCACATAAAACTTTCACCGAGGTATGATTTTTGTGTTTCAAAATGTTCTAAACACTACTTGCTAGGGACAACTGGAGTTTTGCTTTATTACAATTAATTTAAACAGACATTTATTAAGAAACTTGAATTGGCCTGTGATAAAGAAACTCTGCTCTAAAAGTAAAACTTAATAAATTACTAAACACTCTTGAAAATGAAAGTGTAAAGCCTACAGCTCACAACAAATGTGGAAAGTTATTGCGTATCATATTTAATAAACCGTTTAATATGAATTTTATGTAATTTTGCTTACAAGGATAATTGAATATTATTCAGGTGATGTCATTACAGTCCTGTGCTGTCAGCCAATCACTGTATTGCTGATCATGATTTCGAGTATCAGTAGATCAGTCCTTCACAACACACACAGCGATCTCAGATCAGTTCATCCAGACATTTTAATCTGATTCGCAAACTTGTTTGAAGAACCAAATTAAACAGAGATCAGTTATCAATATTAAAAGATCCAGGAATTGCCAAATCGTCTTAGATCATTTAAGCGAGGTACCAAGAATGGACCCCTGGTAGTCAAAACAGTGTAAATGCAACAAAAATGTTTATTAAAATTGTATAAAATAGTATAACATATAAAATAGTATAACCTATAAATGCACTTTTCTATTATAATTAATTAATTAATGTCTGCATAATATGCGTTCTTTTACAAATTTTCAAGGCATATGTTTTGCTTGTACCATAGTCCAACAAGACTCTATTAACTTTTATTACTTTTGATTTTATAAATGTTTAACTAAAACCTCTACAAACTCGGAAAACTGATCTGAGATTAGCTAAAAGCTATGTAACCTATTCAGCGATTCACCCTTTTCACAAGCCAGTTATGACTCATTTAATGGTCATCATAATCTTAGATGCTTGAAAGTTTTTAATAATTGAAATATATTTTTTTAAAAACGTGTGAACATTTATGTGTATTTACAAATGTATTGTATTATCTTTGCATCAAATTACAAAAACAAATTACCACTACACAAGGTGAATCTAACGCACTGTCTATGGGCAGGACTTTAAATTTGATGTTGTTCTCTCCTCTGCCTCCTGTTCTCACTCACGCAATTTTTCAAAAAAAAAAATTTCCTTTTTTCTACGAAACACGACTGCAAAGTTTTTCTTTTATTATTTCAGCAAATAGGATTGTAAAAAAATTGTTGTTGTACTCTACTATTCAATACAGCTTACCAAGCTATGATGATATCCGCTTCTGAGAAATCCGCAAATGTGGGGTCCATATGCACTCACCGGCCACTTTATTAGGGAAACCTGTCCAACTGCTCATTAACGTAAATTTCTAACCAGCTAATCACATGGCAGTAACTTAATGCATTTAGGTATGTAGACAGGGTCAAGATGATTTGCTGCAGTTCAAACTGAGCATCAAAATGGGAAAGAAAGGTTATTTAAGTGACTTTGAACGTGGCATGGTTGTTGGTATCATACGGGCTGGTCTGAGTATTTCAGAAACTGCTGATCTACTGGGATTTCCACGCATAACCATCTCTAGGGTTTATAGAAAATGGTCCGAAAAAGAGAAAATATCCAGCGAATGGCAGTTCTGTGGGCGCTAATGCCTTGCTGATGACAGAGGTCAAAAGAGAATGGCCAGACTGGTTTGAGCTAATAGAAAGGCAACAGTAATTAATATTGTAATAACAGTAATAACCACTCGTTACAACTGAGGTATGCAGAAGAGTATCTCTGAACGCACAACACATCCAACCTTGAGGCAGATAGGCTACAACAGCAGGAGGTCACACCGGATGCAACTCCTGTCAGCTAAAAACAGGAAACTGAGGCTACAGTCCGCATAGGCTCACCAAATTTGGACAATAGAAGATTAGAAAATTGTTACCTGGTCTGATAAGTCTCGATTTCTGCTTCGAAATTTAGATGGTAAGCTCAGAATTTGCCGTCAACAACATGAAAGCATGAATCCATTCTGCCTTGTATCAACAGTTCAGGCTGGTGGTGGTGGTGTAACGGTGTGGTGAATATTTTCTTGGCACACTTTGGGCCCATTAGTACCAATTGAGCATCGTGTCAACGCCACAGCCTACCTGAGTATTTTTGCTGACCATATCCATCCCTTTATGATCACAGTGTATCCATCCTCTGATGGCTAATTTCATCAGAATAACGTGCCATGTCATAAAGAGCGAATACTCTCACACTGCTTTCTTGGACATGACAATAAGTTCACTGTACTCAAATGCCCTCCACAGTCACCAGAACTCATTCCAATAGAGCACCTTTGGGATGTGGTAAAACAAGTGAGTCACATCATGAATGTGCAGCCGATAAATGTGTAGCTACTGCGTGATGCTATCATGTCAATATGGACCAAAAGCTCTGAGGATTATTTCCAGTACCTTGTTGAATCTATTGCACAAAGGATTAAGGCAGTTCTGAAGGCAAAAAAGGGTCCAATCCAGTACTAGTGAGGTGTACCTAATAAAGTGGCCAGTTAGTGTATGTGGATTTTATGGTATTAGACAGATCACCTTCAAGCAGAAAACAATTACATTTTTTAAAACTGCAATAACACAATGAAGCTTTGTTTACTAAACCACATGACATTTCCAATTTAAAGCCACTGATTTAAAACAAAAGATTCGTAAAGGTTTCGAGGCTTTATAATGCAGTGTTTTGACAGCAGCTACCATTATAGCACACACTCGGAAGAGTTTTATAACATTAATGTGATGCTGTTGTTAATGTGTGGCTTTAGCTGGCAGAGCAGCAGGCGTTTGAGCGCAGCAGAGGGTTTCTCCGCCAGCTGGAGAGCACTTTTGGAGAGCAGTCATATCTCTACAGAAAGGTGGTGCACATTCTACAAGGGGATCAGTCACAGGGTCTCGCTGATTTAAAAGAGGTACCCAAAAAAAAAGCTTACAAGCAGATTAGCAGTGCTTCATTAATTTTCTGAAATATGATAATTTTATTCATGTGTATTTATTTTTCAGATAAAGGCTGAAATGGCATTGCTGCTCCGTGATCACACTGACTTGCTGGAGGAATTCTGGGAATATTTTAAACAGATATACCCTCAAGTGCAAGAAAATGTGGAAACAAATCAAGTCCTGGAAGAAAAACAGCCGTCTCAGCCTAGCAGAAATATGTTAGCGGATAAAAAACTGGAGACAGACAAAACATCAATTAAACATAGAAGAAAAACAAACAAACATGCTCAGGTATTACTTCTTTCATATAGCCCTTCTATTTATTTTTTGTCAATTTTTTTTTTCTGTTTTAGTTGACTTATCTTACACGATATGTCATTTCTCTTAGATGGCAGAAATGAGAAGGAACAAGGTCAAGAATAGCAGTGCAATGTTGGATAAGGATTCTGAAGCTTCTTTGGGGGACAGTCAACAGTCTTTATTTAATGCCACAGGAAGCTCTGTTTGTGCCAAAAATATCTCTCACACATCAGCTGGGAAAAAAGTAGTCCTCTGGACAAGGTTAGAATTGTTGCATTCATGTCTGGCATTACAACATATATCTGTTGTTTATTTCACTGGTTCCCAAAGTGGGGGTCAGGACCCCACATTGGTTTGCAGAAGAATGAAGCTTGGTGTCGCTTAGTGATTTCCAAAAATCTCATTCATTTTTTTAAACCATTAGAATTTCCATATTTTGTTGGCGCATAAGCCTAGTGATTAGCATGCCAATGCTAATAACTATGGTGCAGTAGCACGTCAGAGTGTTCCAAGTTGGAATCCCGGCTCAAGGACATTTCCCTACCCTACCCCACTCTCTCTAGAACTTTGCTTCCTGTCTCAATACTGTCCTATCTAATAATGGCAAAAAGGGCAAAAATAATAATAAAAAAAAGAATTACCATATTTTATCCATAACCTACTGTAGATAAAAATAGTAGTTTATAATTACAGCCTTCTGATTTTTTTTCTATTGGATTTGCAACCCTTGGGGTGATTACATTGTATTATAGACACAACAATAGCGTCAGTTGCTGCAGATTGATTTTACGGCACCAGGTGAAACTTTCTGATACTTTTACAGCACTCGCATACATTTTAAAGAAATTTAATGAAGAACAGACTTGGGCTTATAAGTGTTTGTGTGCTGTTGTTCGCAAGGTTTCTATATTTATAACCACCCCAGAGGTTATTGGGGGTCACAATTCACTGGCATTGTTATTTTGGGGTCGTGGGTTGAAAGGTTTGAGAGCCCCTGCTTTATTTGTTGGTGCATTATTTTAATTTCAAATATTCATTCATTCATTCATTCATTTTCTTGTCGGCTTAGTCCCTTTATTAATCTGGGGTCACCACAGCAGAATGAACCGCCAACTTATCCAGCAAGTTTTTACACAGCGGATGCCCTTCCAGCCGCAACCCATCTCTGGGAAACATCCACACACACACACACTCATACACTATGGACAATTTAGCCTACCCAATTCACCTGTACCGCATGTCGGAAACCGGAGCACCCGGAGGAAACCCACGCGAAGGCAGGGAGAACATGCAAACTCCACACAGAACCAACTGAGCCAAGGTTCAAACCTGCAACCCAGTAACCTTCTTGCTGTGAGGCGACAGCACTACCTACTGCGCCACTGCCTCACCAATTTCAGATATATTTTTTTGTTATTAAGGTTTTGTGGTATTCAGAATTAAATGAGAAATATTCTATAAATATAGCTAATAGAATTCAAATAAAACTGGGAAAAGCAAACAAAAAGCATTAGTTTAACCGCATACATTAGATGTTCCCACCTTTTTATATTCATGTGTATTTTTATATACAGAAATGTCTCATTGTTGCACACTGTATAGTTTGGGATGAGTACAAATTTTATTATTATTATTATATATTTTTGTTTACAAGAAGAATGCATTTAATTGTGCATATTTTTATGTTGTTCATTTGACATTTCTGTTCGTCAGATAAACCTGAAACAAACTGATATATTTTTTCTTCACAAAAAAATTTTATATTGACCATAGGGATGCTCCCTTCGGGATTTTCGCCGCTGATATTGAGTACCGATTTCTTGTTATGGTGATCATCCGATACCGAGTGCCGATTCTGGTGCTTCAAGCATTATGATGCATAAAGCACATTTTTCTTCTAAGTATGATGCTTAAGTGAAGATCTCTCCTTGCCTTAAATAATTAATTAAGCATGCAGCATATAATCCCTTAAACACATCTCTTATTACTATTTAGGTATGAACATGTCATGGCCAGAAAAAGCTTTCCAGATAAAACAGCTCATGCAGCTCAAAACACTGGATATACAATGGTTGCAACAAAGAGACCCTCATTCATGCGAGTCGAACCTATAGACTGTAAACAGAGGTTGCTTCACATCTGTATATATTACAGCTGCAATCACTCACACTTGTAAACTCATAAATACTTGCGATCAGTTCAAGAGATCATGAAATGTTATTATCGGCCAATACCGATCTCCGCTGATCGATCGGAGCTTTCCTAATTGAGTATAATAATAATTGTTTCTTGATCAGCAAATCATCATATTAGAAAGTTTTCTGAAGAGATTGGAGTAAAAATACTGTTTTAAATAATGTAAAATGAAAACAGATTTTTATTACTTTAATCATATTTGACAATATTACTGTTTGACTGTATTTTCAAATAGGGATGCACCGATAAGGATAACCGATGTACTATAGTGATAAATATAAATATTTCAAAATGTTATATTTTTGTACAGTGAACAACTGATTTTATTTTTAAAACTTTATAAAAGTTTGAACTGATCTTAAAATAGTCTACTCAAAACAAAAAAGCAATAATTTCAAAACTGCTTGGTGATTATATTGACCTATTCACAATTTCACTTCAAATTGCATGCCAGAAATAAATAATTTCCTTTCTTCACATAGCAAATTAACATGCAACTTGACTGTTGCATAAAGATAATAGGTTAAATGACAAAACTGGATTTAATTAGCAAACAAGTTAAATATATTTTAAATAAAAGGAAAAGGAAAAATAAAAAGAAAGAACTAAGAACTGAAACCAGCTCAAATGGTTCTCGAATAAAAAGTCTTACAGTAATATAAAATTGTTAGTCATTTTACACTTTTAGTACTTCACTCCCACAAGATTCTCTCGTGTTTACAATGCAGGCAGTTCTGTACAATTTTGTAATTTATCGGCTTAAAGATATCGGCCTAATTGCCTAATAGCGTTAAGAATTACGGTAACACTTTACAATAAGGTTCATTAGTTAATGCATTTACTAAAATGAACTAATCATGAACAACACATGTACAGCATTTATTAATCATAATTGAACATTTACTAATGCATTATTAACATTCATGTCCATGCTTGTTAACATTAGTTAATGCACCATGAGTTAACATGAACTAACAATGAACTACTGTATTTTTATTAACTAACGTTAATTAACGTGAACAAATACAGTAGTAAATGTATTGTTCATTGTTTGTTCATCTTAGTAAATGCATTACTTAACATTAACTAATGAACCTTATTGTAAAGTGTGACCAGTATTACTATATCAATATGGCTGCCAATATATTGTGCATCCTATTTTCAAATAATACAGCTATGAAAAGCATCTTATTGACACTAGATTTTGACCGATATTATTATTATTATTAAATAGTTATTTTTTTGTTATACTGCTAGTGCAAATTTTTGGTTAGTTTTGAGCAAACTCCCCAAAAAAAAAAAAACAGCCAATTCTTAATTTTGTTATTTTGCACAACTCTGATTGTTGTTGATTTTGGTAGCTACTCAATCTTTGTACATCTGCAATTTGTGAAGTTTAAGCACATATTCAGTGTATATAAATAATGTTTCTGTGCTTTGTTTGTGTGATTAAAAAGGGAGGCAGACCGTGTAATATTGACCACCTGTCAGCAAAGAGGAGCCAAGCAGACCACATTTCATGCCATTGCAGCTCAGCTTGGCAACAAAACAGCCAGCGAGGTTTGAGCTCTTTCATGCTTTTTCTCACAAAAATCTTGTCCAAATAAATCCTAATTCAACCTTAAAACATGAAAATAAGATTAAAATAATATCACAGTGCAATTCTTTTAAGGCATTGTTCACCCAAACATGGCAAGCTATTGTAAAAACCAAAACATGAATGTTTTAACCTATCCAAGATATAGATACAAAAACTTCATGTTGCAGGTGCAAATTTTATGAAATTTTAAAGGGCACCTATGACGAAAATCATCTTTTGTAAGCTGTTTGAACAGAACTGTTTGTAGGTATAGTGTGTCCATAGTCATATTGGGGTCATATAATGACAATAAGTGTCTTTTTTTAAAAATGTCCTGACGTTAAAATATGATCCAAATTGTATGACAGCCACATTAACATGTCTTTGTAGTAACGCGAACAATCATATCAACAAGACAGGACATGTGCAAAGCTACTGGGATATCTGTTGAGCTCTCTATGATCAAATGTGATCAAGCATGAGTTTTACAAGTTAAAAACATTTTCAAAACAGTGCATGTTTGTAAAAATTACAGTGTTTATACCGTCTTTATTTCATCACCACAGTCACATGTGAGTACAATTATAAAAGAAGATGCTTCAATACTTGTTTGTGGACGTTAAATAAGGTTTATTTTGTACATTATTATAATGGATACCCATACAGCAGTAGATATTAACGTGTCCTGCCACATTTGCTGTGCAAAAAGAGTGCAAAGTTAAATGTGCACGCTGCATGTTTGTATGTGTGTGCATGAAATATGTAACGACATTGTTTGTGACTCATAAGCCCCTTTCACACAGTGAACCCGATAAATATCCAGAAAATTTCCGGAACGACTTTACCGGTATATTAAAAAAAGCGCTGTTCACACAGGCGAGGACGTTACGGAAATTTTCCGGAAAAGAGCATTCACACATCCATTCCAAAATACCGGTAAAATCTGACATCATTCACCACAAATGAGCTTTAAACGGCTGCGCTTGTATTTGTAAACATTTGACTACATCACAAACTCTGTGGATGATCAATATTGTGAACAACTTTCGCAGGATCACTTTCGCATGTCGAGATGTTCATAATATGTGCATGTGCAGGCGCTCACAGGCTGTTTCACAGGCACACGCAAAGCTTGAAGGTAAACAAACAACGGCTTATCATAAGCATCTCATCGATGATTATTTACACAGTTGACATTAAGAAAAACATATAAACGTGATCTGACTAACTTCTAGCAGCTAAATGTGTCTGGAAAAATATTCAAAGGCTTTTATCCTCACAAACCGCGCGGACGTAAATGCGTCTGACTGTTGTGATTGGCTAAGGCAGACGTCTCACGTCAGCACGTTCTAGACGTGCACGCGCTTATTACGGGAATCTTCCTTCTGCGTTCACACAGCGCAGCATTCCGGCAAATTGCCGGTAATGTTACAACTTCTCTTTCCGGAAAATAGCCAGAACGAATTTAACGGTATTTTCAAAAAGGACCTGTTCACACATACAATCTTTCCGGCAATTTTCCGGAAAGGTCTGTATGTGTGAAAGGGGCTATAGAAAGGCTTGAATTAATTCCACAACAAATACATTGAATAATCATTGGGAAAGTTCTTACTGTAGAGTTTCTCACAAACGTTTCATGAGATCTGCTTCCTTCATGTCTGTCACTGTGCTGTTTATCTGATGCAGCCGAAGCAGAAATTGAGGCACACTCTGACAACCACGTAGGAAAAGTGGGAGGAGAGAACTAACATTAAAGGCACAGGCAACAAAAACAGCTACATTGTGTTTAGAGCAGAAAACTCCAATATTCTGAAAGGTATAAGAAATTATCTGATGGGTTTTTTGAGCTGAAACTTTACAGACAAATTCTGGGGACACAAGACTCTCTTAAATCTTGAAAAAAGTTGTAAAATAGGTGCCCTTTAAATAAATTAAATTGTAATATTAAAATTAAATCCAGGTTAACAATTTAGTTATATAAATCTGTACAGAAAAAAATTTAGACAACGCATCATTTAATGTCAAACTGCTAAATAAAATAAAGTTAGTGATTTGACCCTTCATTCTTACTCCTTTTATTGTCACTTTTATTTCAATTTTTACAAAGTCAACCTGTGTACAAAGCATATTTTAATAAGTGAGTGGGGCATATTGTTGAAGTGACATTGAATGCATCGGTTTAAGAAAGCTTCATAAAATAACTTTTTTAGTATTTATTTTTAATGTGTTACACAGGTTTTCGGAAAGTCTATTCTTGGTTTTTAACATATTGTTTAGCAATCCAGTCTAATCAACTGTGTGCTGCATTCATATCAGCCATTATATATTGTTATATATAGAAAAAGTAATTTGTGCTTTTCTCCTCAGGTTTCAGAGCGATTTCAAGATCTCATTAAGCTGTTTCACAAATCCAGCAAGTTACATCACACACCAGACAATTGGACACAGTGATCCAGTCCAGTATGATTGAAGATTATCTAGACTGAAATTAAAATTGTGAAAGAACTTGATAAAAAGTTGATGAAAAGACAGTGGGTGCAGGCTGGACCTGCCGCCTGAACTGATAGATGAACAGTATAACACATCAAATTACAATTCCTAAAGTACTTGAACATGTAGTATTACAAATGTATGAAGTCAGACATGTTTAAACTGTAGGAGGACATTTTTCAACAGGATATATTTTTCCTACGTCAACAAAAAGAACCATTTATAATGCCATAAATGACCATGAACTGTCTTAATTTAATTCATAACCTTATGAATTAACAATTGTATAAAGGGCTCACGTGTGATTTTGTGAAAGAGTAACACAAATAAATTATTTAATTGTTTATTGTTATGAATACGTCGAATATTGATTCATGACCGTACTACTGCAATAAATGAGTCCCCGGGAGGAGCATTGAGTGATGGAGAAATCCGCCAATGGCCTTATTACATCTCATCAGCTGTAGAAAGACTAGCCAATCATCGCCCACTTCAGCGACACACTGTGTTTTCATCCCGCCCTTCACACTGGCACACACACATATCAGTGGAAACCGCCCGGTCAGGAGCATTTTTTAATCCAGTGTTATTTCTGCATGTAGTGAATTGTTCTGTTTTTCTGCCATGATGGATGAAATGATTTCGCGCGGGCTTTTATGTATATTGGTGTGTTCGTTGAGCTCGTCGGCGCGTGAACACAGTGATGTGCTCAAGCTGACAGACGCGGACTTCGACTACCTCGCGCCCGAGCACGAGACCCTGCTGGTGAAGTTTTATGCTCCATGGTGAGACAATAATGATTCATTTACAGATTAAAATGTGCAATTGTGAATATTTTGTTGTTAAATGAGAATATGGAGAATGCCTACGCGCGTTTGCAACTCGCGGTACAATGCTGCTGTATGTGATGGCGTGAGCTGTCCATGGTACCGGCGTACAGCTGCCAATTACGAGGAAAGTGGGTTTGTGGGAGAGCCGTTGTTTATTTTAATAAAGCAACGCAATGTTTTTTTTTTTTTTTTTTTGGTTTTTTTTTTTTTTTGGGAAACGCTTAATCCTGGTTTAATAAACGCCATACTTTTAGATTGCATGTTCATCATTTAAAAGCATTACTGCTATTATTTAATGCAAACATTCCAGCTTATCATTTGATTGATTATAAATTTCTACTCTGTTTTGTTTTCAGGTGTGGTCACTGTAAGAAACTTGCCCCAGAGTTTGAAAGTGCAGCTTCTCGACTGAAGGGAACAGTTACTTTAGCCAAGGTGAGCAATTTACTGTAGGAATTAACATGGCCATTTCTGGATCTCTTGCCTTTGACATTTGAGGAATTGACATGTACAGTAATGCTCTTACTGTACATTGGAAGTCAATGTAACAGTGATAAATATTGTCAATGAACGCCTGCATGATAGTTGATAGATGCATAGGAGTTGGACATAGGATAATTCTATAAAATCAATAGAGATGCAAACAAAAAATTGAAGCAATTTCTATATCAACATTTATTGCAAGGTTTCCCAAAATTTTTAAGCCCACAACCCCAAAAACTACAATGCCGTTAACTCACGACCCACACATTTCTTGGCGGTGGTAAGAAATATTCAAATGTTGCGCACACAACTATAGGCCTATATAAACACGAGCATATTGACAACACAAAAAAGTGCAACAGTCTAATAACTGGATACTTTTTATAGTCATTTATTTATTTAATGTAATATTAACCTTACCTAAAGAGGCTGGTGGATACAACATTTTCAGCACAAGTTTATTCTTAGTTTAATTTTGGAGATGGCCACTCAGAGATCATTCCCAATATTGATTTGTGTCCTGTATTCATTTTAAATGTATTTGATTGCCATAAAGGTGTCAGTAAGTTTAACCTGGTGCTATAAAATTAATCTGCTGCTGCTGACGCTATTGCTGTGTTGTTAATCTAACATAAACACACCAATGCTCTAAAAAAATAAGTTTGAAAGGTTGATGGTTTTTCATTTGCATGTTGTTGTTTTTTATGTAACTATTAAATATTATCTTTATCGTCTTTGGTTTGTGGATAAAATATGGTAATTGTAATGGTTTAATAAAATTTATTTGACTTTTGAAAATCACCAAGGGACGCACTGACATTGTCCCCCAACCCCCACTTTGGAAACCACTGATTTAGTAAACAAGGTATTGGTCATGTGACTTTCATCATGCATTTCCTAAAATTGCAGAATAAATGTTGGTTTTTTGTAACCTGGTACAATGTTTTATGTTTGATACTAGGATAAATACAGGTTGAAACATACACTATTTAAAAGCATCGTCAAGGGCATTAAATAGCATTCCTAACCTAAAAAAAATATATATATACAATTATAATTATAATACTAAGCTAAATATTAATAAATTTGACCTAAAGAATCGTAGTTTTATAAATCTTTTTTTCCAACTAAAACCTTATTAAATCTGATCAACTTTTCAATTATGAGAGAATGTAAAAGAAAATCTAAATTTTAATGTTTATATGTTTTACCATGATATTTAAATACTACTTATTGATTTAACTAAACATTTATTTATTTATTTAATTTTCATTGTTTGTGTAATTTTAAAAATGAAAAATTATTTGATTGTATAGATACGTGAAGTTATAAGAACATACACATATAATCATATATCATGCCATTATAGATGCAGTTAGAATAAATGGAATGTAGATCAATTCATTTGAAGCTTATGATTGTTCAAAACTGTGTAGATGTATGACACACCTACATATTTAATTTTACCCACACAACATAACAAATATTGCTTTGAAAGATTTTGACTAGTAAATTAATTTTACTTTAATGTGCATGAAAGGTGTAATATCTTTTAAATGTTATAGATCTTAAGTAATAATTGTAAAAATGTTTTTGAAATAGTACATAATGCGGATTACTCTATTTTCCCAGTCAGACTAAGTGCTTTTACTAAAAACTATTTTAGCATTTACAAACTGAGCCTTAGTGATCTTCTCCAGCAATCATCAGCACGGAGCCAGATTATTCTGGTAGACCTTGCTTTGTTGTGAAACTTTATGGACACTGAGTATTAAAAGGCCTTATGTGATGCAGTGATGTTTGCAGGGGAATAAGCAGAGATTGGTGTTATCTTTGTGTGTTCATCTGATGATTTAGGGATGTTTGACTTGCTTTGTTCAGGTGGACTGTACCGCTAACACAGAGATCTGCAAGCACTACGGTGTAAATGGATACCCCACACTCAAAATATTTCGTAATGGGCATGAATCATCTTCGTATGATGGGCCGCGCTCCGCTGGTAAGTTTATTTTTCATTTCGAATGATGTGTGTCTAATGCAAATTTGCTAATGATGCCATACTTCCCAAACAGATGGAATCGTGGACTATATGAAGAAACAGGCCGGTCCTGATTCTGTGCTTCTGCATAGTGAGCTTGATCTGGAGAAATTCATCAATCATTTTGATGCCAGTGTAGTTGGTAAATACATTTTAATGGTTGTATATATTGTCTATTGTTTATGCTATAAGTTAAAAACTTATAATGCACTGTAAATATAACATTGAGATCTAAAATGATGAGCATTGAAATATTTTCATTCAATTTGATTACATTTTCACCATCTCTCCATCTCTCAGGGTTGTTCTCAGGGACTGACAGCTCTCAGCTTGCTGAGTTTCTTAAAGGAGCCAGTTTAATGAGGGAAAGTTTCCGCTTTGCCCACACCACAGACCTCCAGCTTGGACAGAAATATGGTGTCACACATGAGTAAATAAACTTCTTATGTTTTTTTCTTTTTCTTTTAAGGAGCAATAATTTAACATTTGCAGGAAGTTTGATTGACGGTTGGTTTAGTCAACCATAACACAGATGTGCCACTATTTTCGGCCAACAGACAAACCATGCACCTGATTTGATCAGAATAATGACTTGAACATAGAAAATGGTTAAAAAAATGCTCATATTGGACTTGGAACACAGACAGCTGTGCCAAGACAAGCTAGGATAATGCAGAATACAAATCTACACTATAAATATGGTTTACTGGGGACTCCAAGGCCACAACAACATATGCGGTTTATCAAATTTTTATATTTCTATCTTTATTGATAAAGCATGAATACAGTGTGTCCGTGCAGTCTTATAACTTCAAATGTCTTCAATTTCATTTAATTATATGTTATATATGCATTAAAAATCTGTCAGAAAAAAAGTGTTTTATGTATATTCGGTCCACGAGTCCACATATATGGACATCATTTTTCTCTAAAAGTACATCATATCAAAAGATGATACTCAGGTTTTATTCTAATTAGGTTGCATTAAGCCCAAATAGCAAAGACACATTAAAAATGCATGTACAAGAACACCTTGGGCCTTAAGAGGTTAATTGTCTGCTTTACAAGAACATTTTTTTAAGTTTTGCATCTATTTATATTAACCTGTGGACAAGCAAGTAAAAATTTACGGGGACAAGTAAAAATCATTTTCATTGCTCCAAACAAACCATTAGAAAAAAAATCATTGTGAGGTTCATCGTCATCAAAGCAGACAACCAAATGGTTTTCCTCTTCATTTTTCATCATTTTCCAAAAGGAGCTGCAGTAACTGCTTCATTCCGGACATCTTTCAGGGATGTAATTGTAGACCTACCTATGCTACTATAACAATATTGTGTAATATTTCCGCTCTCACATTTGCACATCATGACTATGTGTGCTCTATGTACATTGGAAATAAAGCCAGGATGCATATTTTAGAACATGTTATTATCCTCTGCAAGTCACCTGTCCTTATGTCTTCATTTATTTAGTTCTACAGCCTAGCACCTGAAATGTAATACCAAAATATTTCATAAACTTAGATGATATTACAAATTTATAAAAATGTTTTTTTAATTACTAAACTAAGCCGAAAAAGTGAAAGTGATAAACATTTTAGCTTTGTATGATATTTTTTTCAGTGTGGAATGTTAAAGTATATTAGGCTACTCAATTTATCTGGACTTAATATTTTTGCAGTTTGAATTGTTGACTGGCTTGTAGTTTATTTATCCCGTGGAATATTTCTTCTTTTTTTTTCTCGGCTGATCACATGCCTGAAGTATGAACTTTATTTATAATGTTCTTTAAAGGTTTTTTAAAAAGACTTAAATTTTACTTAGTGAAACCTGCAGAAACCGTGGAAAGACAACTCATCTGTCATTCATGTATATGAACTGCAAAACTAGAGAATATTTGTTTCTGGTTGGAATTGGTTCATTTAAATTCCAAATGCATCACAAGTGCAATATCCTAGTTTAAATGAGAAAAGTCAAAATAGTTTCATAGTAATTCTTTTAATTCTCAAAAACAGTGAACAAAGAAAAATAATACTACCCAAACACCATTAACAGAAATTAGCTTAAAAGATTAACTGAGAGGTTTATTAATATGAACATATTAAAAATGATTTCTCAAGTATCATGTGACACTGTTGACTAGAAAAATTACGCTGAAAATGTATGCTTTAGTTTCTTGAAATAAATATTCAGTATTAAGACCAATCTATTTAATCTATTTAAATGTTTCAATTTTGGTTTGCTGTACTCATAACTTTGAACATTGCATCGTATTGCAACAATTCTGGTTATTATAGATCTGTAAACTCTTTCCCTTTAGATCCATTCTTCTGTTCCGTGCGCCCAGACTAAGCAGTAAGTTTGAGGAGAGTGTGGTTCCTCACACAGGATCACTGTCCGTCACTGGCCTGCGTCGCTTCATCAGAGACAACATGTGAGCAGACACTCACACAACGCACACAGTCCCATGACAAACATACAGACGGCAGCTGTTGACATCACCATTGTTTTTGCTCTGTAGTTTTGGGCTCTGTCCGCACATGACCAAAGATAATAAGGAGGTACTAAGGAAGAGGGATTTACTAACTGCTTACTATGACTTGGATTATCTTCACAACCCAAAAGGCTCCAACTATTGGAGGAACAGGTGAGTCTATCACAGTCAGCAAGGAAGTATGTTTTTTTTACTCGGCACACATTTGTTTTGTACTTCTTTTGTCTTATTTGTTAATATTGTATTCAGAGTGCTGAAGGTGGCAACTAAGTTCAGTTCTCAGGGCATGCTGTTCTCAGTGGCGAACCGTAATGACTTTATGGAGGAGCTGGAGGAAGAGTTTGGTCTGAGTGCATCAGATGGAAATGAGTTGCCCTTTGTCACCATCAGGACACGAACAGGAGACAAATACAGTATGAGGGAGGAGTTTACGTGAGTACAGACGCTTCATACTGGAACCATTCGGATTTAGAAAAGGTTATGCATGATTTATTGCTCAAATTTCTTGCCACTACAAACCACTAACACTAATTAAACACTCATTTTTTGTATACATTATTCAAATCATAGATGTGCAACTCTGGTTATAATAAGGCAGCATCATAGTTATCATTGGTTATCTAGATTTGATATTAATACACTTTTTGACAAAATTCTTGTCGTCAATTCAAGTTGTAAGAGCAACAAATAATTAGTTGACTTCTAGTTGATCATTGAATTGAATTGAATTGAATTGAATTGAATTGAATTGAATTGAATTGAATTGAATTGAAAAGTGGCAGAAGGTAGATTTTTCAGATGAATCATCTGTTGAACTGCATCCCAATCAACACAAATACTGCAGAAGACCTATTGGAACCAGCATATACCCAAGATTCTCACAAAAGTCATTCAGGTTTGGTAAGGAAGAAGTCATGGTTTGGGGTTACATTTCAGTATGGGGGGTGTGAGAGATCTGCAAAGTGGATGGCAACATCAACAGCTTGAGGTATCAAGACATATGTGCTGCCAATTACAATACAAAACACAGAAGAGGGCAATTTGTTCAGCAGGATAGCGCTCCTTCTCACCGGACATGAACATTATTGAGCATGTCTGGGGTAAGATGAAGGAGGAGGCATTGAAGATGAATAACCTTCCAAATAATCTTGATGAACTCTGAGAGTCCTGCAAGAACACTTTCTTTGCCATTGCAGAGGACTTTATTAATCAGTTATTTGAGTCAGTGCAGAGCTGTATGGATGCAGTCATTCAAGCTCAAGGGACTCATACACAATATTAATTCTTTTTCCACTGCACCATGACTTTATATTCTATACTGTACATTATTTCTGTTGAGCGACAAGACTTTTGTCTAATCGAAGCCAGACCTTAATGTGCTAATTAAATAATAAAAAATCAAGGCATGATCATATTTTATTTTGGGAAAATAAGCGTTATCTGGAGGCCTTTGCCTTTCATATTAGCCACTTCTGATACCAAATGATCAACTAGAAGTCAAGTTAATATTTGTTACTCCTAAAACTTTTGTCAAGTAGGGTAGGTGTGTGCTTTATGTAAGGGATAATCAACGTATCAGTTATCCTGTCTGAAAACAATATTGTTTATTTATTCCAAGGTCTGCTGAAAGTCTTGATTTTGATTGGCTGTCCTTTAATCCTTTAATGCAGAGGTAGTTCCCAGTGAGTTTTGTTTACAGTTCAAAATAAATCCTCTTCCCTCAAACATTAGCAGTAACCATAGCAACTTAGTGACATGCTTAACCCTTGGTTATTTGTCAAGGATTAGACGGGTTAAATCTAGTAATGTGTTTTGCAGCATAATATTTGACTGAATTTATATCAGCTATGACACGTTAGGTCTCCCTGAGGCAAAGAGTGCAGGTGAGAGAGAGAGATCGTGTGTGCATACACATGACAAAGGCACATCTAATAGCTTGTAGTAACATGAGTTAGCTTCCTTCTCACATATATTTTGTGCATGATTGTATGTTGGTTGATAAACATTGGCTCCCTGATACAGCACATGTGTGTGTTTTCTCGAGATGAAACCGCAATGTCTACTTCGACAACTATCACCGAGTTGCTATGGTGACTGCTAGCGTTTGAGGAAAGTGCATTTATTTAAAACTGTGATTGAAACTGACTGTAAACTACCTGTGCATTAAATGATTTTCTTTCACACCTTCTAGCCAATCAAAATAAACAATTTAAAGAGACCATGGATTAAATAAACAATATTGTTTTCAGACCCTAAATTACGGTGAACGAGAGCGCTTAATGCTCTGCAATTTAAGAAAACACATGCAATAACAAAAAAAACAGCAAATTGAGAAAAGATCTTCATTCGTTTGACAGCACACATGCTGCAAATCCTCAACGCAAATATATATTTTTTTAAAATGCTGCATTTTCTCACAACGCAAACAAATGAATAAAACACACTGCATTTTCTCACAAAGCAAGCTATTTCTGAGAACAAACTGCATTTTCTCACAACACAAACAAATTAATAAAATGTGCTGCATTGAAATAAATAAACAATATTGTTTTCAGACCCTAAATTACATTGACCGAGTGAGCTTAATGTGCTACAATTTAAGAAAGCACATACAATTACAAAATTGCCCGGCAAATTGAGAAAAGAGCTTCATCCGTTTGACAGCACCCATGCTGCAAATCCTCAAAAAAAAAAAATGTATTAACCGAACTGCATTTTCTCACATCGCAAACAAATTAATAAAATGCTCTATATTTTCTAACAAAGCAAACAACTTACAAAAACGCGCTGCATTTTCTTACAACACTTTCAAACAGAACGGAGAACAACGGAAATGTTTTAAGAGGACCCTAAAACATGACAGACCCAGCTATTTAGGTTACGTTTATTTAGGCTAATAAAATACAAAAGGCAGGAGATTAATTCACGTGAAATGCACGTAGAAACAGTGGGCGGAGAGGACTAGCCTTAAAGACGCAGTACAACAAAACCGCCACCCAGTCCAAAAATGTATAAAATAGAATCTTATAAAAGGTATAATAAAAAATCTGATGGGTGTTTTGAGCTTTACAGACACAGTCTGGAGACACAAAAGATTTATAATAAATCTAAAAAAAAAGGGTAACCTAGGTGCCCTTTAAAACATTTCTGTTGTGTTCCAATGTTTTTGCAAGTGTTGTGAGAAAATGCAGCACGTTTTCCTAAATTATGTGCGATGTGAGAAAATGCAGTGTGTTTTATTAATTGTTTGCGTTATATGAAAATGCAGCACATTTTTTTTTATTTTTATGCATTTGCATTGTGAGGATTTGCAGCATGTGTGCTGTCAAACGGATCTTTTTTTAATTTGTTGGCGTTTTTTGTAATTGCACGTTTTCTTAAATTGCAGCATGTTAAGCTCTCTCAGCCACCGTACTAAGTACTTTAATGTATAATATTAATACTTTAATTGAGTAACAATTCATAAAATGTATTATAAGTGGCATTATAACCCAATACAGAATCTGCACCAGATTATATTTAAAAATAGTTGTATATCAATAGATGACATCTAAAATTCAAGTAAAGTGCCTACTTAAATATTTTCACCATAATATGAAATGAAACGGCATACTGTTGAGGCTGAAAGGGCTTCTGCTGCGTAAAACATATACCGGAGTAGTTGGCGGTTCAGGAAGGTTCAGCCGAAGGAAATTGATGAATTTGTGAATGTTTATTAAAATATATAAAGGATTAAACCAAATGTCACAGTGACTTTTATATTTAAATTGAATAAAAACAGAAATATTTGAATTTGAACAAAGCTGAATGAAGTATGATCATTTGAAATACCAATAATTTCCTCAGCAATGAATGTCGTCAAATGATTCTAGTTCTAAATATGCTTGACCAGATATCTTTGGTAAATGAGATTATGTAGTGTTAAACTGATTAACATTGTTCTTCTTAAAGTATATTAATCATGAGCTTTTCCTTTTTAATGTATTTTTGTGTATTAATATTCTTCATTTATCTACACTACACCTCCTTGTGCTTTAATAACATCTGGTTTTAACTGTAAATCTGGACACTCTGCAGACGAGATGGCAAGTCTCTAGAGAGTTTTCTAGAAGACTATTTTGCTGGCCGTCTCAAGCGTTACGTCAAATCCGAGCCTGTTCCTGCCATAAACAATGGAGTGGTTAAGGTTGGTGAGGATTTTAATGCACTTGATTGATTTTATTTACAGTATCACTAAAAGCATGATGCCTCTGAACAGGTGGTTGTGGCAGATACGTTTGAAGAAATCGTCAATGACCCAGAAAAAGACGTGCTGATTGAGTTTTATGCTCCATGGTGTGGCCATTGCAAGAAACTGGAGCCCAAATACACAGCGCTTGGAGAAATGGTGAACTTTACAAGACATTCAAAAAATCGGTATCAGTTTTATCTCTGTCTGATTTGATTCTGATGCTGTTTTGTGTGATCATTAGCTATACAGTGATCCCAATATTGTAATAGCCAAGATGGATGCGACTGTCAACGATGTTCCTGCAGGCTATGATGTGCAAGGGCAAGTAGAAATAGCTGAACACACATCATACAACAGATTGCTATCGGGAGCCAATGTTTATGACTGAATGTTGTTTTTTCTTTAACAGATTTCCTACAATATATTTTGCTGCTGCTGGGAGAAAGAGTGAGCCAAAACGATATGAGGTAGAATTTATTCACACTATGGTGTGCATTATAAAGGGATAGTTCACCCAATATACACCCACCAATCACTTTATTAGGGACACCTGTCCAACTGCTTGTCGACGCACATTTCTAACCAGCCAATCACATGGCAGCAACTCATTGCATTTAGGTATGTAGACATTGTCAAGATGATCTGCTGCAGTTCAAACTGATCATCAGAATGGGGAAGAAAGGTGATTTAAGTAACTTTAAATGTGGCATAGTTGTTGGTGCCTGACAGACTGGTCTGAGTATTTCAGAAACTGTTGATCTACTGGGAATGGTCTGAAAATGGGAAAATATCCTGTGAGCGGCAGTTCTGTGGATACAAATGCCTTGTTAATGTCAGAGGAGAATGGCCAGACTGATTAGAGCTGATAGACAGGCAACAGTAACTCAAATAACCATTCGTTACAACCGAGGTATGCAGAAGAGCATCTCTAATTGCACAACACGTCCAACCTTGAGGCAGATAGGCTACAGCAGCAGAAGACCACTCCAGGTGCAAATCCTGTCAGCTAAGAACAGGAAACTCACACAGGCTCAGCAAAATTGGACAGTAGAAGATTGGAAAAATGTTGACTGGTCTGACGAGTCTCGATTTCTGCTGCAATGGTAGGGTCAGAATTTGGCATCGACAACATGAAAGCATGAATCCATTCTGCCTTGTATCAACAGTTCAGGCTGGTGGTGATGGTGTAATGATGTGGGCGATATTTTCTTGGCACACTTTGAGCCCATAAGTACCAATTGAGCATTGTGTCAACACCACAGCCTATCTAAGTATTGTTGCTGACTATGTCCATCCCTTTATGACCACAGCGTACCCATCTTCTGATGGCTACTTCCAGCAGGATAACATGTCATGTCATAAAGAGTAAATCATCTCAGACTGGTTTCTTGAACATGACAATGAGTTCACGGTATTCAAATGGCCTCCACAGTCACTATGTTTTTTTGCAAGATGCTGTACACATTATGAACACATAAAGATCCTTTTATCTATTTATTGTTAGTTCTTTGTTTTGAGATATAGTATGGTCATATATTCATATCAGAAAAAAAATCAGTGAGCTGTCAAATTTAGATTAAAGGCTGGCTATTTTTTTCTTGTTATTTTAGCTGGTGGGGCAAGAGTTAAGCATACAGGCGAGACTAAATAAATACCCATAGCACTTAAAAATACATTGAAGTCTTATAAAGCATTGTTCTGTGTATGTAAGAAACTGAACATTATTTAGTGTTATGTTGAGTCAATTATTGGCAATTTTGCATTAATTGGTGAACTATCTGTAATCTATGTTGTCACTGTCTAATATAATTTATTTATCACTGTGAGCTAAAAGACTATATTCTATTTCAGGGAGCTCGTGAAGTGAAGGATTTTGTCAACTTCCTGAAGCGTGAAGCTACCAAACCTCTTATTCTCAATGGAGTCAAGGAAGAACTGTAAGTGAAGGGAAACACTTAAAGAAAAAAATGAAGACTTTTGCAGGATTCTGTTCAGCCATATACAAACAATCATATCAACTGAACTGGCAGCAGTCGATTAATAAAACCAACTGTACATTATACAATGATCTTATGTCTACATGAAAGATTGAGCTATTTGTTTAGTTGTTATTCATGTTGTTTTTGGTTTGTTGTATGCGCTTCATATTTCCATTTGTAAATCTACATTAATAAGATGCTTTTACACGCCACTATCCATACCTCATGTGGAGGGTAAAATTCATACTTCATGCAATAGATTGGATAATTGATTAAAACCCTTTTGTTAGGTGTCAGGTCAGGTCAGGTGTCAGGAGACGTTATCAATGTCTACAAATTTTCTACTGAATTACTAAGAAAGCACTTTTCTTTATTCTGTATTCTTATATTGTTCCTAAAAGTACAAATTATTGTTGCAGGTTGCCTATGTTTGTTTATTGACTGCTTTAGTTTGGACTTGAGACGGATGCAGTTGACAATGTAAATGTCCATTCATGGTTTTCCCTCATATTGCATTCATTATGATGTAGGTATTTTGTTTGACATCTACATAAAGAGCTTTGTTCAGCAAGTTTGATACACAATGAGCAGGCAATGCAAAACTTTCTAAAATAAATTGACTTTGGTCAGGGATTTCTTTAGTTTACATTGATTACAAAAATGCAGAACTCAAGCACAAGTTGTAGGAAAAGACATTTATTGTGAATTCTGAACCCTGGTTCCTCAATAGCTGTAAAGGAAAAAAAACATTCAACAGGATCAAAGAAAAGAAATAGCACACACAAAAGAAATGCATTTAAACCCATTTTATATTTTCTACTCTGACTCTTCTCTACCAGAAGAAATACTTTAAACAAGAGAAGAAAAACCTGGGCCCATACCAAACATAAAAAACATCCTAACTCTGGTCAATCTAATCAAATTTGTCTGAAGAATCTGGACACTGGAGGAACGCAGCAGGTTGGCGTCAATCTGAAGAAGAGTGCAGTACCAAATATTAAAACAAAAACATGTCGAATTAAGATGGCGTTTCCTGATTACACTTGTCTTCCCATTTCTGCTCTTATCTTATGCATGCGGTGAAAGCTTGCAGTCTGTCAACAAAAAACAGTCAAAGACAATCCCAGCGACGTCACTTAAACCCAAAACATACTGCATATATCATGCAACAGCCTTCCTTTTTATTTCAATAAGCCAAATATCAGAGAAGGGGATTGAGCCAATTTAAATGGGGTTTTGATGACCAATCAACCCTACTTTTACATTCAAAGCCAACCATCCACCATGCCGAGAACTGACAAGACATCAATTCAAGACTGTTTTATATGTTAGCATTAGCAAACTAAAACAAACAGTAACCAGAGAGCGAGCAGAGCCATCCTACAGTTATCTATCTTTAAGTAGATCTTTATTTTCTATGTGGAGGTTGAGAACTGAAAGAAGTTTGTTTTTTTTACAAGGAACACCTCATTTTCTGTACAGTGTTTCAGAGGTAAGCTTTTAGTTTCTCCCCAGTGTTTTACAGTCTCACTCTCTCCACATTTAAATGTTAGTCTCGGTCAAATCGAAGGAGAAGAGTGAGCCCTTGTTGACGGACACACAACCCACCCGACATCCCACCCCACCCCATCCCATCCCATCCCAGGTGTTTAGCGGATGGCTTTGACGGGACTCTTGAAGCTGGAGGCTGCCTGCAGCTGGAGCTGGTAAGCCATTGGGTGAATCTTAAAACCATAAAGCCTGAAAGAGGACAAAGACAACAACTATGATCAAACTGAACAACTGTAGACTTCATCTGAGAAAATCAGGAGGAAGGACAAACCTGGGCACAAACTGGTTGGCAGGCCTTTTTGGCCGGTACTCGGGATGCACCATAAAGAGCATGTGAGGGAAGCCGGTGCCAAAGTAAGCTCCGTCAGTGTGATGGTGCCTGGATGACTTCGGCGTGTACACATCCATACACTTGGGGCAGTAGAGCTTCACCATAGCCTCGCCGGGAATGTCAGAGAGGCCTGGAGAGGGCAAAAGATTCATTCCTTCAAGTTTCAGTGGAGCTCATGTGAACAATGGACTGCCTGAAGACCAGCGGCCTGTACCATAACGCCAGATTAGCTGGCTAGCCAGTTAAGTTTGCACCAATTCTGGGTTTTAGGTAGCATGAACGTAGCTTAGCTTATATGCTCCATAGTACCATGAGAACAAAGAGGGACTAAAATTGAGCTGACTTCATGTTACCTAAAACCCAAGATTGGGTCAAACCAAACAAACTGAACTGGCTGGCCAGCTAATGCTACAGGCTCCACTGTTTACACTCTTTCGTCAGATCACAAGTCTTCCACATTTACTCCTTGTGTTTTAATCCGCCTTTTGGCTTTTAACATGCAGTAACGGTTGTGCTCATGAAATAAATCAGCAAAGTAGGCGCTGTGAAATACAGTGTACAAGTTACATTATATTTGTGCTTAAATGCTAAAGTGAAGACATGGTGAAATTAAAAATAAAAAAACATTTATTTTTAAATAAAAAATACATTTAAAATAAATAAATAAATGACAAATTAAAAACAAGTACAGATTTTTGTGCCAATATTTTAAAATATGACTTGTTTTTAACTGTATATAAGGATAGACCTACATAAAACTTTTAAAGACAGAGCCTACAGTGCTCAATCAAATGATACATATTCTTTATTATTTTTATTAATATTAATGTGTCGTTTAAATGGTTATATTTAATCAACTAAATAATTGTATGTCAATATGCAACTACTGCAAATACTTTTACCTTATACATTTTTCTACTACATGAAAACTGGGTTGGTAAAATAACATGCACAAAACAGGCTGAGGCACTCACCAATAGGCAGCATTGGCTGATTCTCACAGTAAACACGAGGACAGTAGCCAAAGTCTCCCTGCTGATATTTCTCCAGCTCCAAGAGAAAACAGCACATCATGTCACAATACAATAACATCTTTCTTAAATGAAATGATTCAAAAAATTGAAAAGGAGATCATACCATCTGGGCAATGCCACGGTTAGTGAGGATATAGCGAGCATGAATCAGCCCATAGAGCATCTCAGCAGCCTGCTCAATCAGGTCACTCTGGTTAGGGTTATCCTCCAGCTCCTCATCTGATGAACACAAGAATCATCTCACTATTCACATGACACTGCTTTCCAACAAGAACAAGAAATATTTGGCAGGACTTGACGTCATCCATTGGCAATTGACTGAATGCTGGTTTAGCTATTGGCTAGTCTCATGTAAGTGACAGGTTGGGCCGTTAATGCGTTTAATTAAAGCTTAAGGTTGAATTATTTAAAAGAAATGCTGACCATAATGATGGCACAAAAGTGGGATTGTGTAGAAAAACTAAATGACTGACCAGGTTCCAGATCGAGGATCATGTCCAGAGCTTGTCTGTAATGGGGAACTTGCTCGTTGAGTCCTGTAAGATTAAACTTGTCCTGAATATAGTCCTCATCCACCTGTATAGAGGGGAAGAAAAAGAGCAAAGCACATTAGGAATGCATCAATGAAAATAAAACAATTGTTCAAAAAAACTAAACAAAAAAACTGATTTCTGCTTTATTTTTATATAAAAAGCAGTTTCAGAGAGTTTTTGATGCTGTTTTAGCTAGACAGACAGATGGTGGTTTGTTCTGTATATTTTATTCCACTTTAAGTGCTTCCCACAGATTTCAAATATACTTGCGGTGGTAGCCGGATTGAAACACCTTTTACCCAGAGCACAAAAATAGTTAACCATATGCGACAAACAAAACATAATTAGATTTTCACAATATTTTGATTTATTAAGGATCTGTTTTAAACTTTCTTTTCAATGGCTTAAAGTTTGTGGGAGTGTTGACAGTTCTCGCGCACACAGAACGAACAGTACAAAATGGGTCAAGGAGAGATTTTCCACTACTTAATCGCTTGCGGATGTTTGTTGATATTGGGCGGATACAAAAAAAGTGTAAAAGGAAGATGATGATGATGATAATAATAATAATAGTTAAAAAAAAAAAAAGTGTCACTAAATATACTTGAGCGGACGCTTGATATACCTGGGCAGCCTGCCCAAGTAAAGCCTATGCATGGGAAGCACTGAAAATTCATTCCTACAACATCGTTTCAGAATCAGCACAAAGGTGATGCTCATGTCTACTGGCAGGGCTCGAAATTAAACATTTTGCATGGTAGCACTGGTGCTCCCGACTTTAAAAAGCAAAAATTTAGTCGCACCCACCAATTATAAGCACTGTTACTACAAGTTTTAATGTTATATTAAGCGATTTACTGCAATTATATTAGCTGCAATATAAGTTGTATGTCGATAAATGCAAGCCACTTTGCGATGGTGTTCGTGGTGTTACATTTTACATATAGCGCCACCTGCACAGCTGACAGCATCCTAACGATTTAGTCATTTTCATAGCGAACTTTTAACACTGGAAGTCTTTTATCCACTCTTGGAAAAGAGTAAACGCTGGATTGACATTAACCACATGACCACTAATCAGACGTGTCTTTATTTGTAACTTTAGGTGTTTTCTAAAACTAAATCTGTCAGTGTTTTCTTTTTTTCATCTTCAGTGCTCTACATGTTCGCGATTGTAGCTCTCCCTGTCATCTAAAGAAAGCCATCGACCAAGTGATTGACAGCTGATATTAACCAATTTGTTCGCATTCAGTTCTAGAGCAGTGGGCCAATCAGAAGAGCTTGAGGGTGGGGCAAGCATTGTGCGCTTTATGGCAGCAAGTTGACTTAACAACTGTTTTAAACTATTCATGAGCGCTGCATTTGGCGTCTCAGGTGCTAAGATGCATTCTGCGCGAATGACTCCTAAATCTGCATGTGTGGTGAACATTTTGCAGTGAAAACCGGTCGCACGGCACCAATATTATGCAGTCACACAAATGCTCCTAAATATATTTGGAGGTCGCATGGATAAAATTTTGCCCGCATATGCGACCAAAACAGTCGCAATTTCGAGCCCTGAACGGTGATTTCAACTGCAGTTTATACCCAATCAATATTGAAAAGATGAAAGTACAAGTGTGCGAATATAAAACTAACTTTACCTCAATAACATCTCACATCATATGTAATCGCTTAATCAGTAAAACTGCATGTAAATGTGTCATCTACCTTAATTTAGTGTGTATTTCTAAGATATAAACTCGAAAGAATAGTTTTTTTGCCTAAACATTGACACAATTAGGAGCTTTTCTTTTTATTAACGCATTAGAAGTTAGGCATGGGCCAGTATAAGATTCTGACGATATGATTACCTTGGATAAAAACACAACGGTTTCATGGTATTCATGGTGCTCTAAAATATATCCTTTTTAAATGTCTGAGTAAAAAAAAATTAAAACTGTTTTCCCTGTAGAACACAATATATTTTAATTTGAGTAACATTTAAGTATTTTGGAGCAGTAAACATGTCAAGCTGAATAATTCAAAAGAATCATTGACTTCTGTCGACTCCTTTAGTTTCAAAAACACTGATTTCTTTACAATTTAAAACTGCATCTTTGGATATCTTTTCTGCTGGAGATACTTCCATCCTAAAAACCTTAAAAAAAACCCACTTACATATACCGTAGGATCGGTACAGCAGAAAATATTGAAAGTTTTAAAACCTTGACTTTTCCAAGCCATGGTATAACTTGAAAACAGTTATCGCACCATGCCTATTAAACGTAGCAGAATACATTGTACAAACTATACAGCAACTGGATGTAATAATCTAGGCTTTGCTGGATAATGGAACCATTTAACATTTTATTAATGTGCAAGTTCTTTCAGTAAAAAAGGTCATCAAACATGTTCAATAAACCACAAAACTGCAATTCTATCTTCATTATATGCCTGTATATGTCTTCAAACAAAAGGCACACACCGATTTTTTTTAACTGTGTATTATTACACACCTGCTTATTATACAACATAACAGAATAACTTACAAAGATGACAATACAAACCTCACAGAAGAATTCATTTCCCCGTAGACCACAAAACCAAGAAATCCACGACACTTCCTCTGAGCTACTCATGTTGGGAAACTAAAAAAAAGCAGATTAACAATTAGTCACTGTAAAAAGTAGCAGTCACTATTAATAATACAAGAAAGGGTCACTTTAATAGTAACATACGACAATTTTACTGAAAATAGGTTAATACTGCCCTGTTAATAAGTCTCGGGTAGCAAATTATATTGCGTTGCTAATACGTTTAAGATGAGTACATGTTTATAACAAACTGCATCGAGTCTAAACAGTTTTCACGTAAACAATTGACTGGACTGGTCTGACGCACGCTAGCATAGCCTGCTGGTCACATTTTAAGCCTCATGACGAATACAGTAAAATACATATGCACAATAGTTCCATCTAAGGCCGAAAAAACATTGTGATGTTTAACAGCCAGGCAAGAGTTTTAATAAGTGTTGATTTTCTGGTTTGTGTGCTCAGCTAATGCTAGGTGTGGTTAGCTTGCCGCTGCTTCAAACTAGGCCGCATCAAATTCGCCGACTGATCCACAATTATGTAAAACGGGGAGCGTCGTGATGTGTGAAATAAACTGCGAATTAAAATAAATAGATGCTAATTAACATAACGTCGAAATTACTTCACATCCCTGCTCATAATAGCGATAAAAGCGTTTACTGACGTTACCTCAAGGATCTCCCGGGGTCGATGTTAGCCGCAGCGACACAACTGTACGCTGATTGGAGGCTTCCGCTGTGCATCACGTGATCACAAGTCACCTCACTTCCGCTCACGTCGCTGATCTTGTAGGAGTTGTAGTTTCTGAGTTGTAGAGTCGTTCCTTTTCTATATTCACTTTTTGGTTTCCTTGCATTCGTTTTCGTGTAATATTCTATTGATGCGATCAATTACTTAGGTCAGAAAAACTGATATTTCAATGAAAGTAACTGACACGTGATCCGTAGCTGGCGGGCATGTCACTTTTATTCATTCATTCATTTGTCTTTTTGGCTTAACTTTAGTCCCTTTATTAATCAAGGCTTGCCACAGCGAAATGAACCGCCAACTTATCCAGCATATGTTTTACGCAGCAGATGCCCTTCCAACTGCTACCCAACTCTGGGAAACATCCATGCACACTCATTTACACTTGTACATTAAAGGCCAATTTTAGCTTAATTCAACTCACATTCTTCATCCTTTTTTTTTTTTTGACTTGTGGGAAAACCGGAGCACCCGGAGAAAACCCACTCGAAAACGGGGAGAACATGCAAACTCCACACAGAAATGTCAACTGACCCAGCCGGGCAGTGGTGTCCCTAGAAAATTTTCTTAGGGATGGCCAGAAGAGGCTGCACCAAATCTTGGGGTGCCACACAAAAAATAATGAATTCAGCAAAAAGTTATTCTTTTGTTTTTGGTAAATATATTAATGTGGTTTTAATTCATTTAACTAATTACTCTTGAAATATTGCAATTTATTCCTTGAAATATTTCAGCAAGTACATGTGCAAACCAAATAAAAATATATTTATTATTATTATTTAGATATTTAGTTTAAAAACACTCCTCATATAACATACTTTTCAGTTAATTTTACATACCTTTATCGTACAGCATACAGTATAAACCATGTCTAAAATTATTGAAGATTAATTAATAAATTAATACTACACACAAATGAACAAACTAAACAAAAAGCAATACTACACACACACAACACACACTAAACAGACGCTAATAATATAATTTATCCATATTCCTTTTTGAGCCACACTGTTATTGTCACAGCGACGCAGAAGGTAGCACTGTCGCCTCACAGCAAGAAGGTCGCTGGTTCGAGCCTCGGCTGGGTCAGTTGGCGTTTCTGTGTGGAGTTTGCATGTTCTCCCTGCGTTTGCGTGAGTTTCTTCTGGGTGCTCCAGTTTCCCCCACAGTCCAAAGACATGCATTACGGGTGAATTGGGTAAGCTAAATTGTCAGTAGTGTATGAGTGTGTGTGTGTGTGGATGTTACCCAGAGATTGATTGTGGCTGAAGGGCATCCGCTGCGTAAAAACCTGCTAAATAAGTTAGTGGTTCATTTCACAGCCCCGGATTAATAAAGGCACTAAGCCAAAAAAAAAATGAATGAATATTATTGTCACAACCCCGGCTCATTCCTGCTCACCCAATCAACGTTCTCCTTCAAATACCACCTCCATCCAATCCAGTGATTCTTCACCAGACTTCTTTTGCACCAGCTCCCCTTTACCCATGCACACTATAAAGACCCACCTTCTCGGTTCACTCATCGGCTGATATTGAAGTCAGATGGTTGTCTTCACCTTTGCTCTTTCGTCTTCTCACCTTCTTCCATGGATGTTTCTTATGAGTTTCCGTGTCCTTCATACTGATCAACAGAAGTGATTATTCTTATCTGATGTTTACTAGAAGATCTGCTATCACTCTGAGCTGTGTATCTGTGTACTCACCTGCTGTGTCTACAGCGAGCGAACTTCTAGTGAGATTGAATGCTACACTATTGACACTCACATTGCTGTGTATGAAGATCACAACAGCATACATCAACCCTTTGAATTCCTTTTGTGATTAGTGACTTTGTTTTGAATAAAACTAAAATGTCTTCCTTGTCTACCAGCATGACTATTATTAATACCGCTTCTTCTATTGATGTACCTTAAGGTAAATATTAACTTGCCATTGCTGTCTAATGAAGGTGTGTGTGTGCTGTCAACAACGATCGGGGAGGGGCACCTATCAACCCACAGTCATTTAGTGGCTATTTATTAATTATTTATTCTAATATTGTGAATTTACATAAGTACATTTAAATGAATAATTTTAACAGCAAAATCATATTAGGGTGGCCAGACTTGGGGGCGCCCCTGCAGCCAGGGCTTGAACCAGCGACCGTCTTACGATTGTGCTACCCACTGCACAACTGCGATGCCCCGTGTCACTTTTAGTCTGAGGTTTCAATAAAGAAACTGTATGAAAATGAAAATAGTCACTTAAACTTTTTACCGGAAGTTGATCATTGGCTGAAAAACAGGAGCTGTGCCAATAGTCCAATTCAATTAAGAAATGGGCAAATGAGGGAAAGCGGGAGTTCCATTGAACATTTGAGCAAAGTTTCCTCACTTTCCTGACAGAAGAAACAAGTATCTGCAATATCAGTCAATTTTGAGATCAATGCATTTATCAGGTGTATTTAGTGTAGAATTTTAAAATGAATTTTCTTAGCATTGCTTGGGATTACTCTAAGAGTTGAGATGCAAAAACCTCTAAACACCATCTGGAATGTTCTTCTATAATGAGCATTTTTCTTAGCCTATTCTGTTTATGTTCAGATATTTCATATTACAAGCAATGAAGATAATCGATTTTATGCCAAAAAGTGAAATTACTAAATCAAGACACAGGAGCCTGAGAGAAATGTTAATATTTGAAGAACATTTGAGATGGCACTTACAGGTTTTTGCATCTGAACTCTTTATATTAATAATTCCTTACATTTATATAGCGCTTCTTAGACACTCAAAGTGCTTTACACAATGGGGTGAGATTGATGTAGAGGAGAGGAGACATGAGTGATGAAGGCTATTATGATATGTGGATGGTTAGGAGGCCAGTGGGCAAATTTGAACCCTTAATGACCTCAGTTGAATGTGTCGTCTAAAAGCAAGTAGAGTGTCCATCAATATAGTGGGGCGGTAGGGCCCCGTTTGCCTCACTAACACCACTTCCGGCAGCAACCTAGCTTCCCATGTGGTCTCCCATCCAGGTTCTAACCGGACAGAGCCTGCTTAGCTTCTGTTAGCAAACATGTGAGAGTAGCAGAGAGCTAGCAGCCACCTACATTATTCATATAGGAGAAGCTATTTATCTTCATATTTATTTTGGAGAAGACTTGTTCTTTTCCAATCAATATTCCGTATTAACGCTGACCAATATGATTTCCCTCTTGGAGCGATTAAATTTTTTTGTTGAAGAACTGGAAGAATTCATTTGTTGTTGTATTTGTGAACATATATACTAATACCTTCTGAGAGTTCTGTGGTTCATTTATTTATCAAATATAAATAGTTGTTAGATGTATTCATTCTTTTAGGATAGCATTTACATCAGTGTTACATTTGTTATAAATAGAAAACTGATGAATTTGCATAAATTGTTTCTAAGTCCACGAGTTCTCACTTTTAGTTCAGTGTTTATCCAAAATATTTCATACTACGTTGTATTTTACAAATATAGATACTTTCATAAACATATAGATTCAAAATAAAGTATTTTAGAAGATTGTTCATAATTTTAATAATGTTCATTGAAACATTTAAATCTTTTGTAGCTCCTTAATTAAAACATGCACCCAAAATCATGCAACTTAACTGACTAATCCAAGTTGCACCATAGACATGCAGATAGTAAGTAGTTATCTCTTAAGAGAAATCACTATCTGTTCATTCAACGCATTCACGCAATTTGTAACTCTATTTAGTGGCTAAAATTCGTATGAATTCATACAATCTAATATGTACAATTCAGTACGATTTGCTCATCACCCAATGACAATTGGGATTAGGGGTGAGGTTGGGTGCCATGCCTCCTTTTTAAAATTGTACGTTTTCGTACGATTGAACTCTGAATTGACTGAATTAGCCCTAAACTGACAAAACGTAAAATACTTACATTTCCTCTTGAGATCAGGCTGGTTCCTTAGCTACTAAAACAGGGGAGTTCTTGAGATCTATCTGAGCTCAAACTCCTCTTGCCTTGCAAACGGGAGGGAACCCCGAGCTTGAGGAGCTTATGAGCAAGTGTGAACTCTTGAATTCCCTTTTAAGAACCTCTCAACCAATGCGTGAAATGAAGTCAAGTCACAGATCTTCCATTAAAACAAAAGATTTTTATTTAACTTTTTCTCTGTATACTTTTTTATTATAATAAGACACTTCTCTGCTTGTACATTGCTCCCTTGAACTTAAAATGGCAACAATTGTGTGTGGGAATGTAAGTTGGGGCGGACAAACTCCGATGCATACCAATATACATACATGTGTGTATATCAAGGTTCCAATAATAAGCCATAAATGCTAGGACAGCAGTAACAACTTCATGTACCTTGGTATATAGTTAGAAGTATAATACAATCTCTGAGTATTTCAAGGAATACACGTTTTCTATTCGGTTTTATTCAAATATCGGTACATATAATAATGTGACCACATCCATGAAGTAAGTTTAAGAGGGATGATAAACAGCGACTAGACCAACCAAGCTGTATCTGAGGACGAAACCATGCTTGGTGAAATGTCTGCAAGTAAAATAAATTCGTTTTAGTGCTTTTTTTTAGTAGATAGGAAAAAATATATATATATCGATTTCACTTTTTTTTCCACTCCACTTCGTTTGGATTAACATATACACACACTTGAATGTATATAATGAAAATATCCTAGATAAAATAAACATCCTAATAGTGTCAGAAAAGGTGGGCGATTGGGATTTGTGTTCGCCTTTCACAAAGCGTTCTACCCTCAAAAGAGCACGTTACATGTAGAGATCAGATATAAACTCACACATACATTTTTTTTAAATGCCCTACTCACACATACATTTCATTCAAAAAGCCCTACATAGTATTTCAAAGCTATTCATTAGACCAAGGCATTCCCAGAAGAAACAAACAAACCCCAACTTACACCATTAGGATACAGATGCTGGTCAAAATGAGGAGGGAACAATGCTTTGATCTGTTGTTTTTAGACGTCAAGCGTTTGTGGTTTCTCGTTAACCTGGACTCGGGCTCCCTCGATGGGCAGGTTTTGTCTGACGTCAGGCATATTGCACATTGAACCAATGTCTCATTTTGTAACACTACTCATAAGGGCCGCAGACTCCTTGGCATTGACTTTTGTCTCAATGAGATGTCTGGTAAATTGAAGATCAGTCCGAGGATGTGAGCAGGACAGCTCATCATAGTTCTGAGACATGTTTTGTGGGACTTTGTGGGAATACACACTGGAGAAAGAGCTCGCGTAGGTTTCTT